>NC_058403.1:44865710-45030827 GCF_002201575.2 Neomonachus schauinslandi | reverse complement strand
ATCCTGAGTGTATTTTTGTTGGTTTGTCAGAAGAAACTGCATCCCAATATTGTAAAGAAAGAAAAATGTATATACAGATATTCAAAAATAAAATTAAATACAATGAAAGATAGAATATAACTGTAAAAATGAAAATTAAAAATGATTTGAAAAATGAGTTGATAAAATAAGAAATTGGTTGAAAAAGGAAAGGGAAAAAATTAAAATTGAAAGACTAAAGAATTGTGCAGAAAAAAACATGTATTCTATATACTATTTTCCCTTAGAGCTGGAGTTTTGCAGTTCTCTATGATTGGTAAACTTGGTCTTAGCTGGATGTTCTTGCTGATCCTCTGGGGCAGGGGCCTGTTGTGTTGAATGAATAGAGTTTTACACTTTAATCAAATTTACACATCATAAGTCTGGAAGGCATGATTAACATGCATACTGACAGATTAATGGCCAACAGAACCGAACAGCTAAAATTAAATTGGCTAAAGTTAATATGATCAAATGTAATTAAAGATGAATAAAAAATCCTGTGTTTCAGTTCAGTAATTCAATAATCCATAAACAGGAAGAGGGAGAGCTTATTGAACAGCAGTTCATGTGAAAAAAGACTTAGATTTTTAATTGGTTGAGTGCTCACCATGACCACAGAGTTGGCAGAAAAACAAATGTAATTCACTTTTCCCCTTCAGGCAGATAAAGCCTAATGTTATTGAATAATGATGGCTATACAAGTCCCGAGGCCACTATGTACAGACAAAAGAGGGGGAGCTTTAGTTCTTGGTGTCAGTCTTATTCTCTTCCTTGGCCTGCAGATGTCCCTCCCAGCACTTATGTGCTTCCTTGATCTTAGACCTGTGGGTCTCAGCCAGGTCAGCCAGCACCTTCTTGCTGCCCCTGTCAGCCTTCAGCTTATGGATGTGTTCCATAAGAATCAGGTTGTTTTTAAACGCATTCCCCTTTATCTTCATGTATAGGCTGTGATACATGCAGTGGTCGGTCTTCTTAAATTCACCGTATCTTCTGAGGAACCAGCTCTGAATTCTTATCCAGCTTACCTTCTCAGGCATTGGACAGTACCCTTTGCATATTTGTGCCCATTATACCTGCCTTTACAGCAGGGCAAGGTGTTTCTTCAACACTGAGTGTGGGAATGGACAGTAACAGGCTTCTGAATGATCAGCCCATCCTTGATTAGCTTCCAGATACACTGATAGGAGTTGGTATTGGCGATTTCATTTGTCTCACTGGTTCCAACCAGACCTTCTTTTTGCCACAGTGAAGGATACTGGAGGTGAGCCCCTCAACAAGCAGTTCTAGGAACCAGATCACAGAAGATAAGCAGTCCTGCTGTTACTATGTACTGACTCATGTTCTCAGGGTCCACCCATCCAACACATACTTACTTAGCACCTACCAGAAGTAGCTAGCCGGTCAGTGCTACATGGTAATAAAGATAATCAAGGACTTGAGGAGCTTTTTGTCTAATGTTTTATTTATTTCAATATTTGTATTATATTATAATAAGATTTATAAGTGCTTAAATGTTGATGAAATTGATGGATAAAAACTCTTCACAACAATCAAGAAGATGTTTTATTCCTTCTTATGAAAGTGAAAAACAAAGTCTAAGAGAGATCAAGTAACCCATCTACAGTCACACAGCTAATTAGGGGCAGAGTCTGGGTTTGAAATCACCTCTGGCTCCCAAAATCCAGGCTTTTTCTTCTTTTTTTTTTTAATATTTTATTTATTTATTTGACAGAGAGAGAGACAGGAGAAAGGGAACATAAGCCAGGGAAGTGGGAGAGGGAGAAGCAGGCTTCCCACTGAGGAGGGAGCCCAATGCGGGGCTCGATCCCAGGACCCTGTGATCATGACCTGAGCTGAAGGTAGACGCTTAACAACTGAGCCATTCAGGCACCCCCCAAAATCCAGGCTTTTTCTAATGTGCTATTCATCCCATTGTATTAAAATAAATGCTTTCTTTTTCTGATTTATTAATGTAAGAATAAGAAAAGACTTATAAACCCAGAGCCCAGAAATAAATATATGGTCAATTAATTTACCACAAAGGAGCCAAGAATATACAATGGGAAAAGACAGTTCAATAGATAGTGTGGGGAAAACCAGATAGCCATGTGAAAAAGAATAAGGCTGGACCACCATCTGACACCATATACAAAAATTAACTCAAAATGGATTAGAGACTTGAACATCAGACCTGAAACCTAGAAGAAAATAGGCAGTAAGCTCCTTGACACTAGTCTTGGTGATGATTTTTTTTTTTAAAGAGAGGGAAGCAGGGGAGGGGTAGAAGGAGAGGAAGAGAGAGAATCTTAAGCACCCTCCATGCCCAGCAGCCAAGAAGGGGCTCACTCTTACGACCCTGAGATCATGACCTGAGCTGAAATCAAGAGTTGGACACTTAACCAACTGAGTCACTCAGAGGCCCCAGTGATGATTTTTTAAATCTGACACCAAAATTAACAGCAACAAAAGCAAAAAAAGACAAATAGAACTACATTAACTAAAGAGCTTCTGCATAGCAAGGGAAACCATCAGCAAAATAAAAAGGCAGCCTACCAAATGGGAGAAAATATTTGCAAATCATATAGCTGATAAGGGGTTAATATCCAAAATATATAAAGAACACATACAATTCAATGGCAAAAGAAAAATTGATTAAAAAATTGGCAGATGATCTGAATAGTTTTCTAAAGAAGACATACAGATTGTAACAGGTACGTGAAAAGATGTTCAACATCACTAATCATCAGGGAAATGCAACTCAAAATGACAATGTGATACTACCTCACACCTGTTAGAATGGCAATTATCAAAGACACAGGAAATTAACAAATGTTGGCAAGGATGTGGAGAAAATGGAACCCTTGTGCACTGTTGATGTGAATGTAAATTGGTGCAATCACTATGAAGAAGAGCATAGAGGTTCCTCAAAAACTTAAAAATAGAGCTCTCAGCAATTCCACTTCTGGGCATTTACTTGAAGAAAATGAAAACACTAGTTTGAAAAGATACATGCACCCTTTATGTTCATTACAGCACTATTTATAAGTCAATATATGGAAACAAAATAAGAGTCCATCAGTGGATGAATGAATAAAGAAATTGTGGTGTATACATACATTGAAATATTGTTCAGTCATAAAAAAAAGGAAATTTTGTTATTTGTGATGATATGAATGACACTCAAGGGCATTGTGCTAAGTGAAAAAAAGTCAGCAAAAGACAAATATTGTGTGATCTCTTTTATATCTGGAATCTTAAAAATCAAGCTCATAGATAAAGAGAACAGATTGGTGGTTGCCAGAAGAAGGAGATGGTGGGGTGGGAGAAATGGATGAAGGGGTCAAAGGTAATAAACAAATAAATAATAAACAAAACATTTACATAGAAAGGCAAAGAACCTAGCATAGTCAAAACAATGCTGCAGAGGAAAGCAACCTGATTTCAAGACCTACTTTAAAGCTCAAGTAATCAAAAAGAGTGTGATGTTGGCATAAAGGTGTACATATAGATCAATAAAGAAGAATAGAGAGTGTAGAAATAAATCTCTACATATCTGGTCAGTTGATTTGCAGCAAGGTACCCAAGGCATTTCATTACCAATAAAAACTTCTTAAAAGTACACCTCAAGAAGTTAGAAAAGTTTTCATACATGAAGTTCTGAGAATCAAAATGAAAGATAAGAAACATATAAATGTATAGGACTTCCAAATCATGATGGAATTATCTAAAGAATCTAGCAAGTTCTCAGTAGCATTGTTTTCAAAAGTATTTAGGTATAGGGGCACCTGGGTGGCACAGTCAGTTAAACATCTGACTCTTGGTTTTGGCTCAGGTTATGATCTCAGGGTTGTGCGATAGAGCTCTGTGTTGTCCCCGCCTTGGCTTTCTCTCTCCCTCTCTCTTTCTCTGCATTCCCCACCCCCATGTGCTCTCTCTTATAAATAAATAAATTAATTTAAAAAAAGTATTTAGCTATAATAAGAGCATAGTTCCATAGGCTTTTCAAAAGATTTATTTAATTGAGAGAGAGAGAGCATGCAAGTGAGAGGAAGGACAGAGGGGGAGAGAGTCTTAAGCACATTCTGAGCTGGGCAGGGAGCCCCAGGCGAGGTTGGTCTCATGACCCTGAGATCATGACCTGAGCCTAAACCAAGAGTCAGATGCTTAACTGACTGTGCCATCTGGGTACCCTTAATTCCATACAATTTAATTAAATCAAAGATCAAGTTCTCTGCTGTGTGAATAATTTAAGTGATGATAGACGAATCTGTATTTAAGAGAATTATTTTCTTTAATAATTTATTAAAAATATATGATACTTCCGTTGCATATTTTTCATCATCTTTATTGTCCTTATATTACCTCTGATTAATGCCAAAGGACTGACAGTAACATAGAAATTTAGGGGTACCTGGGTGGCTCAGTTAAGCGTCTGCCTTTGGGTTGGGTTTTGATTCTGGGGTCCTGGGATCAAACCCTGAGTCAGGATCCCTGCTGAACGGGGAGTCTGCTTCTCCCTCTCCCTTGCCTTCTGCCCCTCCCCCCACTCATGCTCTGTCTATCTCACTCTCAAATAAATAAAATCTTTAAAAAAATTTTTAAAAAGAAATTGTCCACAAAAGTCTGGACACCCAGGATGACTGGGTCATATGCCCATAATAGGGTTGAAGAAGATGAGGTGATGAAATTCACCCAGCACATGACCACGAAGAAATGCACCTGCAGCAGGATGGTCTGGTTGGCCCTTTTCTCTGAGGCGGTTCGTAAGAAGAGGCTGGTATTGTGAAGGTGCTAGGGCTGCCTGTGATACCTGGACAAGAGAATCACCACCATGTATGCACTTGCAAGAAGCATGATTCCTGCAGAGGAGGCATCTCTAAAGTGTGATAGTATGAAAAACAGACTCCAGATGATGTAGTTTATGGAGGAAAGTGAGAAGTATTTATTGGTATTTAGCAGATGGGTCTTGGTCACATTAGAAGCCATGGTGTAGCGCATGAGGCTACTACTGAAAGACAAACTGGGGACCCATAAGGAGAAGGAATGGAAGATGTAACTGGTGGATTTCTGTTTAAACTTGTCCAGCCAGGAGATGCTGGGGCTAATGACCATGGCCTGGAGTATGCACAAAAGCAGGTGTTGCAGATGGAGAGGCCCCTTAACATGTTGTTCATGTTGAAAAACACCTTACATTTGAAGTCATTTTGACAATTCAGTGACTCAAAAGTCCTTGGTGAAGACACTAAGAACAGTATTGTGAAGAGCATCACTCTATGGATGAGGGCCAACTAGCAGGTGGTCAGGTCAGTGACCTTATGCCTGAGATCCAGAAGGAGTGGAAGAGAAGTAGAAAAGTGTTGGCTGAGTCCAATACCAGCTTGGAAAAAAAGGCATTTTTTGTTTATGGTAACATAAGTGGGAAGTGACCATCTTAATGGAAAAGAGGAAACATTCTGTATCTCACAAAAAAAATCAAGATTAACACTGCCATTATCATTTTAATTTTACCTAATTATTCTCAATTAGCTCTATCTCATATAAATGCTTACTACAGACTTGGCATGAGTTTAGTCACCATGTAATTCATATATTTCAAACACCAACACATCCATAATCATGCCTCTGTAGGGTGCACGTTATCTATGCTCCTAGAGCACCTGGGGCTCACTCTTTAGGAAGCATGTCTTTACTTTCTGAATTGTTTCATTTCCTATTCATAATCCAGTATAGCGTTGCACATATAAAAATAAATCATGGGTATTTGTACAAATAAACTCAATAAATTTTACACTAATGGAAAAAGAATCAACACATTCCCCCCAACATTTTTTGGGGGAAAATAATGTTCTGTTGAATCTATCCCACATCACATCACTTTGACACATTTTATTTTTGTCCATCCTCCACATTTAAGTACCCTTGTAATTACATAAGGCCCATCCCGCTAATGCAAGATAATCTCCCGATCATAAAGTTAGCTGATTATTAACCTTGATTCCCTACTCTCCTTAGCTCCCTTTTATCACATTACCATCAAGGGTCTTTGGTTTGGGATGTGGACATCTTTTTACTAACTGTATCTCCTAAAAATGATCTGGCTCTCTCCTGGTTTAGTTTCCATACCAGAGACCCCTTATGTAAACTCTCTTCATTTCAGGGGGAGATCGCGAATGCCCTTCAAGTTTCAAGAGGAGAAACAAACAAACACATTTAGTTATAATTATGGACTCTTATATTGAGAAAATGAAAATATAGTAAACAAAATATAATATTTGATAAATAATCCTGTGTACCATATATTTGCAATTTGTTCTTTAGTCCTCCAGATATGCTATTTTTTTTTCTAAATCGTTCCCTCCAGGCTGGAACTTTATTACATATAATTCTAGTAAAGGTATGTGAAATTATAGTTTTCAAAATAAATAAATTTTTTTGACTGAATAAGTAATTGTATGCAAACTTATTATAAGGAAAATATAAATCATCTATTTTCAATAGGCTCAAGGAATAGCAATATGCAGGCATTGTGATTTGATATGATAATGGAGATATATATATATAAATATACTTCATAGAAAATAAAATGCCTAAGTAATAGAAATACATTAATATTTTAGATTGCTTATTTTCTCTGACGACATAATCACAAGTGCCAAAGCCTTGTAAATACAATCATGGTAATAGCCACTTCTATAGCTTTGACTGACAAATGTTGATTTGTGGTCCTTAATTTAAATGCATGTTTCAGTGAGAAAATATGAATAATACTTTGGAGTAATTCCCCTTGCCCACCAAAAATCAACCTGGCCATCTTCTAATGAAAGGGAAATTGTGATCTCTCAGAAGAGACTTTAGGGTCTTATTATATGAAATTATACTGTAATCACTTTTCTTAAAGAGAGAGTGCACCATTGCATGAACTTACACACACACACACACACACACACTATCGCCAACACCACCAACACCCCACCATCACCACCAGCAATAAAAGCTTCTAAAGTAGGGTATCTGTAGTCTGGACAATACATTTCTTGATCAGCATCTCTGAACTGTTAGAGCTCCCAGACTGATGCGGGAAAAAATGCTTGGCATTTAGTGTGAAAACCCTGGCTGTCTGTTCCTTAGAGGAACATGTGTTTGCTTTTCGGAACATGATTTCGGCTTTCTGTGGCCCTGGCTGTCACACCACTGCTGACCCAACAGCCAGCGCCAACACGTCTTTCAGCTGAGAGAGTGTCATGAGGGATTAGGCTGGTATGTTGGGACGAGGGTTATGGAAGGTGAGTTTTTATAATCTGTGAGGTTCATTGGTGAGGCAATGACAGGAATACAATCTTAAACCCAGTGGGGAAGAGAAGTATTTTAAAACAATCTTCAGGGCTGTGGTTTCTCCCATCTGTCTTTTCTCTAAGGTATCTAGATTAATGGATGAAATTTTTAAATTAATTTTCATTTTCCTGTACATTTATTGTCTTTATTCTCATAGCCTATGTGGAGTAGAAGATTTGAAATTGACGAGAAGCATTATGAGACGTCTTGTGCCACGGTTAAGAATGCAGTCTTTGCCAGAGGCAGCATGGGTTTGAATCCTGTCTTTGCCACCTGATTCAGTTAAGAGGCACTTTTCTAGGTACTGGGAACATAGCAGTAAACAAAAAAGACAAAATCTCCGCCTCCAGGAACAATATTTAGTAGCTTTAGGACATTACTCTGTAACTCAGCTTCCTCCTCAATGGGAACCATAAAGGAACCTACTTCTTGGGCATGTTATAAACCTTAACTGAACTAATATACACAAAATGCTTAGTCCAGAGTTTAGCACGTAGAAAGCATTTCATAAATGTTAATTATTATATTTAAGACCTTTTTTTCGGGGCGGGGGGAATGCTGATGACTTGTATTTTTGTAAAGTGTAACACACGCTCTTGTACCTGGGTCCTCTTCTCAGGCTCTGCTTTTGGGAAACCCAAACTGACACAGCCCTTCATTGGTGGTGTGTGTTCCGCATATCTTCTCCCACTCAGTCACTTGCATTTCACTTTTTTAATAAGACCTTTTAATGAAAAGAAGTTCTTAATTTTAATGTAGACCAATTTCTCAATCTTATGTTAAATGTTTTTTGTGTCCTAGTTATGAAATTCTTCACCACCCTAATATCATGAAGATGTTCTTCTATATTTTCCTCCAAACTTTTATTTTGGAGTTACAGTCCATCTGGAATTGGTTTTGTGTATGGTAAGAGGTAAAGGAAGTTTCTTCTTTTTTACATAGGTATGCCTAGTTGACTGTGGTAGGCAGAATGATGGCCTTGCAAAGCTGTCCATGTCCTAATCACGGAGATTTCCAAAGCAAAGAGGACTTTGCAGATGTGACTTTGAGATGGGGAGACTATCCTGGGTTTTCTGATTGGGCCCCATTTAATCAAATGGGTCCCTCAAACAGGAGAACCTTTCCAGGCTGTGGTCAGAGAGAGATGTGACTAGGGAAGAATTATCAGAGAAATGCAACATCACTGGCTTTGAAAATGAAGCAAGGGGGCCATGAGTCAATGTGGAACAATGAGTTGGGAACACCAGAAGCTTCTAGAACCTGAGCATGGCAAGGGAATGGATTTTCCTAGAGTCTCCAGAGAATAACACAGCCCTACCAATACTTTGATTTATCTCATTGCGGCTTGTGTTGGATTTCTGACATAAAGAACCGTAAGATAATAAAGTTGTGTTGTCTTAAGATAACTCTGTGGGTTATCTGTTATGACAGCTATATAGGACTAATGTATGGACCCAGCACTATGGAAAAGACCATCTTTTACCCACTGTTCTACAGCTTTACTTTTGTCATAATTGCGTGTCCATCCAAGCATTACCTATTTCTGCATTTTTTATTTTGTGCCAGTGGGCTTTTTGTCCATTTTTGTGCAAGTACTGCACTCCTTTAACCTATATAGCTTTTTAATATTTTAAAAATAATTTAATAATTCCTCTAAATAATTCTCAGTAGGGCAAAGTTTCCCATGGTGTTCTTTAACAGTGACTTGGCTCTCCTTACTTCTTTATATCTCAGTATAAATTATATAATCACTTTGTCAATTTCGACAGCAATAATAACAAAAATTTACTGGGATTTTGATTGGTATGGCACTTGTTCCATAGATCAATTCAGGAACTTGATGTCTTCATAATACTGATTTTGAAAAACCCATTAATGGCATTTTTGTCATTTATTTGATCTTCCTTAATTTTTCTTAATAATGCTTGTAGTTTTCTATGCAGAGGACTTGTACAACTTTTGTTAGATTTATTCTTAAGCATTTAATCTTATTTTATTGTAAACAATATACTTTAAATTTTTTCTGTTTTTTGCTAATGTATACAATTTATTTTTGTATATTATATATACAGTTTTTGTATATTGACTATTCCAGTATCTTTGCTAATACACTTATTAATATTAAAATTTATCTGTAGATTCTTTTGGAATTTACACATACAACCGTATGATCTGTAAATAATGACAGTTTTCTTTTCCTGTCCTTACAACTTTTATTTTGTGTTTTGCTTTATTCCAAAGCTAGAACCTCTAATACAGTGGTGAACAAAAGTGAGGAGAGCAGGTATTTATTTTGTTCTTTATATTAAAGAAAAGTTTCAATATTTCTCCAAGAAGTATGATGTTTGTTGTATGTTTTTTTAGAACAGCTTTTGATTAGATTTGGAAATTTATCTATTACCAGTTTGTTAGGAGTTATTGTTTAATTATATTTTTTATTTTGAGATAATTTGTAGATTTTTTCCCCAAATTCCTTGGAGATTCATCCAAGTTGTTTCATATATAAATACTGTAGTTCATTCTTTTTTGTTGCTGAGTAGTATTCCATAGTACAGATACATCACATTTTGTTTAACATTCACACATTGAAGGACCTCTGGATTGTTTCAGTTTTTGATTATCATGAATAAAGCTGCTATGAACATATATGTATAGATTTTTGTGTGAATGTACGTTTTCATTTCTCTGGGATAAATGTCCATGACTGCAATTGCTGGATCATCTGGGGCCTTTATGCCTAGTTTTATAGGAAAGTGCCAAACTGTTTCTCAGTGTAGCAGTACCAAAGAGGTTGTTTTTTTTTTTTTATCAGGAATAAATGTTAAAGTTTATCAAATGCTTTTATCATCACCTGTTTAGAGGATCTTATGATTTTTTCCCTTTTATTCTGTTATTATGGTGAATTATGTTGCTTAATCTTTGAATTTAAAGGAACCTTACATTCTCAGCTAAATAGAATTTGTTCAGGATGGATTATCCTTTCTTTCTTTTTTTTTTTTTAAGATTTTATTTATCTATTTGAGAGAGAGAGAGCACAAGTGGCAGGGGAGGGGGGCAGAGGGAGGGGAAAAGCAGACTCCCCTCTGAGCAGGGAGCCTGAGGGAGGGAGGGCTCCATCCCAGGACCCCGGGATCACAACCTGAGCCAAAGGCAGATGTTTAAACCACTGAGCCACACAGGCGCCCCACGGATAGATTATCCTTTCTATGTATTTTTGGACTTTGTTAATGTTTTGCCCAGAATTTTTGACTCTGTGTTGATGAGTGTCGTTGTCTTGAAATCTTCCTTTCTTGTGACATCCTTGCAGGGGTTTGGTATCAACGTTATGCTTCCTCACAGACTGAGTTAGGAAATATTTCCACTTTCTGAAATATTATATAAATGAATTTGTGTGATATCAGTGTTACTTCTTCCTAACTATTTGGTAATATTCACTGCTGAAATCTATTGGGCCTGGAATATTTTGTGGAAAGGTTTTAAAAGTGCATACTGCTATCTCTTCGTGGCATATTGACGGTTTCATCATTATGAAGTATCCCTTTTTAACTCTAGTAACGCTTTTTGCCTTAAAATCGTTTTGTCTAATATCAATTTAGCTACAAAAGTGTTTGTATGTTATTATTTTGTCCATCTTTTAACTTTTTTTTTAAGATTTTATTTATTTATTTGAGAGAAATAAAGCACAGAGGGAGAGGGAGAGGGAGAGGGAGAGGGAGAGGGAGAGGGAGAGGGAGAAGCAGACTCCCCAGTGAGCAGAGAGCCCAACTCAGAGCTCAATCCCAGGACCCTGAGATCATGACCTGAGCTGAAAGAAGACACTTAACCGACTGCACCACCCAGGTGCCCCCATCTTCTAACTTTTCTATAATTAAGATCTACCTACTATTGGAAGCCTACAGTTGTTGAGTTTTATTTTCAAAATCCAGTCTGAGGTGCAGCTCGTTGGCTTAGTTGGTAGAGCATGTGACTCTTGACCTCAGGGTCATGAGTTCAGGTTCCACATTCATTGTGGAGCTTACTTAAAATTAAAAAAAAAAACTGGTCTGAAAATTATTTTTTTCTTTGGGGAATTTATATTTAATGTACCAATATATTTGAGTTTAAATATACTATATTAGTGTCCAGTTTTTATATGTCATACCCATTTCTTTTCTCTCTTTCCTGCCTTCTTTTGGATTGATTTCATTATTACTATTGTTCCATTTAATGTTCTTTTAGTTAAGCTATACCCAGATTTCTAACCTATAGAAACTGGGATATAATAAATGGTGTTGTTTTAAGCCATTAAATTTGTGGTAAGTTGTTATGTGGTAATTGAAACTGATGCATGCTCCTTCATACTTGAAGGGTATTTTGTTGGATGAAGAATTTTAGATTGGCAATATTTATTTTTCAGAACTCTGTAAATCATTCCAGTGTGTTTTGGATGCCATTATTTATTTACTAAGTCAGCTTCCAGTTGAATTATTGCTCTTTTGAAGATAATCTCAATAATTCTTGTTCTTTTTTAAGATTTTCTCTTTCATTTTCATCAGTTTACCTTGATATACCTAGATTTTTTTTTTGTTAATTCTTTTGAATTCTAAAGTGGATTTACACTTATCTGAGGAGTGTCTAGAACTACTAGCAATGCAAGTTCACTTTGATATAGTATCAAGGATTAAGATATTTTATGACTAAGCTAAATCTTAATCTCTATACTCTTACAGCTTAGTCCTTGGGATATTTACTAGGGCCCCCCCAACCCCCACCCCCATTCCTTGATTAAGCCTTATTATCCAGTTTTTGTCCTCCATCCAGATGAGGGTATTAAAAAACTCTGCTCAACTTTTTATTCATCTCTTCCACAGTTGGTATATACCCTTAGGACAAAAGTGACCAAATTGGTAGGCTCATCTGTATTATTCCACCCTTATTCTTTTCCTTTCTTTCCTCACTCTTGACCCTAATGATCTTCACTGACTTGTTAGCTCTCCAATACCTACAAGTAGATTTTTTTGGAAAAAAGTTTGTCGAGATTTTCTGGGGGCTACTGGTCAAAATTATTCTGTCTGCCATTACCAGAAGTTGAAAATTCATTGTGGATTTTAAGATACATATCCCACTGCAGCTGTCTTTCAACTTACTGTGGTCCCTATTGTAGGCTACTAGTTTTTAAATCAGTTCCTAGCAAGTGTGTTAGATCCTTAGATGTTTTAATGAACATTTAATCAATGTTGATCTAATTTTAAAGAAGAATTCATTGGTCACATACAGTATGTGTCACCTAGGTGAGGTCTTATTGGAAATAAGAGAAGTCTAAAACTAATTTCATGCTATTAGGTATGTAAGAAACAGGAAAAAAAGAGTTCAATACAATGAGGTATTACATCACCCCATTAGGATATGTATAATAAAAAAGTGTCCACAAAGATGTGAAGAAATTGAAATGCTTATACACTGTTGGTGGGCTTTGCAAAACAGGCTGGCAGTTCCTCAAAAGTTTAAATATAGGGTTACCACATAGGCCAGCAATTCTACTCCTAGACATATAACTAAGAGAAATGAAAATTTATGTCCATAAAAAAACTTATACATGAATGTTCAAAGTAGCATTATTTATAATGGCCCAACAGTGGAAACAACACAAGTAGTCATCAATGATGAATGAATAGATAAAAAGTGGTATAGCTACATGAGGGAATATTATTCAGCAATAAAAAACAATGAAGTACTAGACATACTACAACATGGGTGATCTGGAAAATATTATGCTGAGTGAAAAAAGCCAGTCACAAAGGACCACATATTTTATGATTCCATTTATATGAAATGGTCAGAATAGGAAAATCTTTTTTTTCTTTTAAAGATTTTTTATTTATTTGACAGGGAGAGACACAGCGAGAGAGGGAACACAAGCAGGGGGAGTGGGAGAGGGAGAAGCAGGCTTCCCACTGAGCAGGGAGCCCGATGCGGGGCTCGATCCCAGGACCCTGAGATCATGAACTGAGCCGAAGGCAGACGCTTAACAACTGAGCCACCCAGGCGCCCCCAGAATAGGAAAATCTTTAGAAACAGAAATTAAATTAGTTGTTGTCTAGGTCTGAGGGGGTTGAGGAGAATGAGGAGTTACTGTAATGGGTACAGAGTTTCTTTTTAGGATAATGAAAACATTCTAAAATTGATTATTACAATGATTGTACAACTCTGTGAATATACTAAAAACTTACCTTTAAATAAGTGAATTGTGTAGTATGTGAATTAGATCTCAATACGTTGGTTATATATAAAAAACACAAGTTATAATCTGTGCTATTGACTTCCACTGCAAAAAGAGTTCAAAACATGTGAGAGTTGTGGTGTTGGTGTTAAAAGAAAAAAAAAAGCGGGGCACCCGGGTGGCTCAGTCAGTTGAGCATCTGACTCTTGGTTTCAGCCCAGGTCATGACCTCAGGGTCCTGGGATGGAGCTCGATGCTCAGTGGGGAGTCTGCTTGAGGATTCTCTTTCTCCCTCTCTTTCTGCCCCTCCCTGCTTTCTCTAAAATAAATAAATCTTTAAACAAGAAAGAAAGAAAAAAGTAAAATCCACACTGCATTCAATAATCTCTCTTCTGTTGGTGAATGAGTTGTTTTTCATATTTTTATCTATCCATTTTATACTTTTGGAGGGAAGGTGATTTGGATGATTTCATATTTTAACATTGAATCATTTGTTTATAAGATTTTAAGTATCATTTGAAAATGCCCATGAATAGACTCCCAAGAGGAAATTAGATTTCAAAGAGAGGTATTTGCTGTAAATTTTTCTTATGAAATGTTAGCCAAATGACTCCTTGATGCTATTCTGACCAGAAGTCTGCTGATGAACACTGATAGAGTTATTGATTGCTTCTGTGGTAGAATTTAAAAATATGTAATGAGACTAGACACTGAGTAAAAGAGTATTTGAATAAATGCTCATTTCCTGGGTATTCTGATTTTCTCATACTGTAAAACATTTGGTTATGACTTTAGGGTTAGATTTTGCTTTTAGTAAGCTTTAGGGAAAATCAATTCATTTCAAAAAATTGTATGTAGTTAATGGCTAATTCACGTCTTTTGTCTTTTCATATATGATGTGAAAATTAAGGGACTAAAAAAGAATGTCCACTAATAAAAGCTGAAAGTGCATTCAGTATACCTGTACCTAGATCATCAAGGCTTACATATAAAAACATTTTATTTATGTTTATTTATTTATGTGTTTATTTGCAAACTACTGTTCTGGGAGCTTTTGTAAGAACAATAGTAAGAATGAAGTGAGTTCGTTTGCTCTTGGACCAAAATTAGCAAGTTTATGTCATCGTTTGCCGAGTGACGATGGGAAGAATAAGAATTGATGAGCTTTTAGAGAGTGTTTTAGGAAACTCCATGTTAATTCATGTGAATACTATTGTCATAAATATGATGATCATATACTCTGAACCTCAAATTTGAACACATTATCTGATAATTTAGAGTGTATTTATGAGATCCTTCTGGAAAATCCAGGCTTGTAGACACAGTAAACATGAATATTATGACACCCTAAAGCAGGATCATGCTGTATACCGGGTATGCTCTTACTTTGCCCACCTGTACCCATGGCTGACAATGGGAAGAATAAGAATTGATGAGCTTTTAAGGCAATTGTGACGTTCCTCCCTGCTGAGTGTGATATGGCCACACCACCAGTTAGTTGGAGTTGGCCTTAATCAACAAGAAACTTCTTTACCCTCTGGTTTAGAGGTAGTTTTTGTGACCTCTTGATCAATTGGCACCATGTAGAAATGATTACGCCAATTGGCCAGTGGGGCAAAAAGTTTACTTGAAATATGATAAGTATGTGTAAAGATTGCTCAAACCTACCCTTTGCTACTCATTTTTTTTTAATTCACACGGAAGCAAGCTAATCACATGGAAGACACTTAAACTGAATCTTCAGTGAACTTAAAGGTCACGTGGTTCTCATCTCTTCTTCCATTTGGCCATGGTTCTCATCCTCAAAGAGCTTGTTGTCTAGTAAGAGGGAGAAAATTATAAACAAGTAACTATGATGCAAGGTATAATGTGAAAAAATTCTGTGAGAATGATTAGGGTGTTCACAAAAAGGAGCATTTCTCCTCAAGATGAACAGGTACATCCATCTTGCAGTTCGTTTTCTATTTTTCTCATCTTTTTGTTTCTCTGTTCCCCCTTTGTTCCCTTCTCTTGAATTAATAAAAAATGTTTAGTATTCTATCTTAATTTCTCTACTCTATTGTTGCCTGTACCTCTTTGTTTTTTTAACTGGTATTCTAGTGATTACATTATTCATCCTTAAATCATCTCAATCTACTTGGAGTTAATATTGTGGTGCTTCATGTAAAATTAAGAACATTACAACAGCAGAATCCCATGTACTTATTCCCTCATTCTTTGTGCTATCATTGTCATATGTTTTATACATACATATGTTAAAAACCCATAGTTCAATGTTATTTTTGCTTTAAGCAGTTAGTTTCTTTTTTATATTATGAAATAAAAATAGTCTTTGATAGTCTAATAGTGATTAATTCTTCCAGCTTTTACTTACCTGAAAATGTTTTTATTTTACTCTCATTTTTGAGGAAGATTTTCATTGGATATAGACTTCTGGGTTGATAGATTTTTTTCTTTTGGAACTTTAGTATGTAATTTTATTGTCTTATGGTCTCCATTAGAAGTCAGTCATTTTTCATATATTTTTCTTTTTGTATGAAATATGCCCTTTGTCTTTGGAGATTTTCTCTTTATTTGGTGCTCATTAGTTTGACTATAATATTCCAAGGTGTGGTTTGCTTTGTATTTATCCTACTTAATATTTGTTAACCTCTTATATTTGTGAACTGACGTTTTTGACCAAATTTGGGAAATTTGGGCCATTATTTCCTCAAATATTTTTTCTGCCCATTTCCTCCCTTCTCCCTCCCCGCTTCTCTCCCTCTGACTACAAAGATATATAACTTCTTGATATTGTCTCACAAACTGAGTCTCACTGAAGTTCTGTTCAACCTTATTTCAGTCATTTTTTTCCTCCATTGTTCAGTTTCTATTGAATTTAAATTATCAATAGCTAATTTCTATTGATTTGTCTTCAAGTTAATAATTTTTTTTTTAAATCTTCAATCAGTTGTTAAGCCCATTCATTGCATTTTTTCATTTCAGATATTGCACTTTCCAGTTCTAGCATTTCCACTTGAATAACATGGGTTAATTTCAGCTGGTCTGGATTGACCAAATGCTGATCTGCAGAGACACTTATCCTTGGTCAATGCTATTGAATTTACTATCTACAGATAAAAGATGTTCTTTAACCATCTAGAGGTGAAACAGTCATGAGAAACAAACATCTCTGCTGTGAATGTCCAAGGGAAAGAATTCTAAAAATTTTGTAACTAGAGGCAAACTACTGTACTGGATATTGGGGTCTGGTTCATTCTCCATTTTGATTCTTAACAAATCAGTTAACTTCCTCATTAATGAAAGTTTATCATAGTTATTCCAGGATAAAAAGAAAGGCAGAGGAGATGGGAAGAAATAAAAAATGAGAGAGCCCAGAATTAGAGTGGATTCTAAAAGAAAAGATGGAAAGATACTAAAGAAAAAATTTAACCTCTTTCAAATTTTTATTAATTTGGTCTATCAGAGATCCATGCCAAAGAAGAAACTAAACATTTTCAAATAATTACTATCAGGCACTGTGCTAAATAGCTAACATATCTTATTTCCTTTTATTCGTATAAAAACACTGAGAAATCTTTCTTATTATCTGTACTTTACAGGTGAAGAACAGAGGTTCAGTGAGGTAAATTAAGAATAGAAGTTGCTAAGCCCAATAATGAACTGAATCAGGTGGGTACACATTCCCTGGACCAGGTAAATTTTGAGGTTGATTTTGAACATAGAAAAGAAGGTAAGAAAGAGTGTGTGGAGTGCTCCAATTGGGTGGGAGCTACCAAATGTGGGGCATCCCAGTTGGGTGGGGGCTGGGGGCCGGCGGCCGGGGCGGTGGAAGAATTCATCAAGGCCAAACAAAAATGATAGAAGTTTATTGAATATACCACTGCAAGGAAGTGGCGGGCAGGACAGCAAAGGGGAGACTGTCTGCCACAAGGCAGTGGGGAGAGGTCACAGTTATAGTGCAGAGTGAAGGAGTATGGGGATGTATGGAATTTCCCCTTTTTTTGTAATCTTAAGAACCGTGCCTGGTTGTAATTGGTCGGGGAGGGTCTATGACTATTTTGAGGTGGGTCGCTTAGTGAGCCCTGTTTGTGTTCCACTCAGTAGTCACTGTGGGCCCATTTGCCTTGCTCTGGTTTCCACTGCTCAAGCCTGTTGCCTAAAAGTAGCCTCTACAGGTTGGAACTGGGTAATGTTTCTCCCGTGAATTATCAGGAAATTGCCATATTGTTTTCTGTCTAAACTACTGACCTTCATTCACAGTGTCCGGCAGGAAATGCGCCTCTGTGTTTAACTGGTAATGACCTTTAATGGATGTTTGATAATGCCAAGGATGATGATGATGACCAATGTTTGGGAGGGCTGAAGGTCTCCACTTCAATGCAGGCCTATCATTCAAAGCTTGCTTTGATTCTCTCTAGACAGAGAAGCAGCTTTGCTACATTAAACAAATTCCAGGCAGGAGACATCAAAGTTCCAAAGTTTGTATCCCTCCTTCTTGGAAATCCTTCTCTGGATCTAAGTTAATCCTTCCTCTCACCCCTCACACATTACAATTTGTCCTTCTTCTTGTTTTTTCTTTTTTTTTAAAGATTTTATTCATTTATTTTGAGAGACAGAATGAGATAGAGAGAGAGAGCATGAGAGGGGGGAGGGTCAGAGGGAGAAGCAGGCTCCCCGCCGAGCAGGGAGCCCGATGCGGGACTCGATCCCGGGACTCCAGGATCATGACCTGAGCCGAAGGCAGTCGCCCAACCAACTGAGCCACCCAGGCGCCCCTAATTTGTCCTTCTTCTTGACTCACTGATCTAACTCCAAAGAAACCATTAACCCAACTTCATTCTCTACCAAGAATTTGTATAGTACCCTCAGTTTTCTTTCGGTGCATCCCCCCATTGCCTTTGCACTCCACTCAGATAATTAGTACCTCTCTGGGACTCATTTTTGTCCTCTGTAAAATGGAAGAATTGGTTTAATCATTACCTCTGCTTCTCTAGGTCCTAGGGGTTCAAAGAATTAAGTCACATGATAGGATGTGGGAGGCATTGCCAAGCAGAAACCTCTTTCAATAGAAGCAGCTCTGCTTTCTGTCCACATATTAATTGAACTTTTTCATAGGATTTCATTTCAAGGGATCTGATACTAAAACAAATTTGAAAACCATTGGATTAGGTTCTACCTCAAGCAGTCTAGGGTAATACCCTATGATTCTTCAATCTTAACAACTCTAACAGAGGGAAGAGCTGTTTTATCTATTTACATTTTGCATGTTTTCAGAGACTTAGAATCAGATATGTTTCTGAGAGACTTAGAGACTAGAAAAAAAGCTTGGCTGAGTGCACAAGCAGGAACTGATATTGCAGAGCCACCCCCAGGGATAAATTCCTTTCTCATGAAATCATCCAGCCACTCCTCAGGTATTAAAGAAAAGACTCCGGTAGCTATTTTACCTGGCACTGTTGACCCTGCTAATTTGATGGTAGCTGAACAGTGTTGGTGAATTCCAGGCAGAGTCAAAGGGGGAGACTGTGACCTCAGCTCTCCCATCCTCCCTCCCCTCTCCTGCTCCCTTGGCAGCCCCTCCCATTCTGGCTGGGTGGTGATAGAGCAGAAGTTTATTTCTCTACTGTCAGTCACTTCAGAGTTGCCATGGTTCCTGGAAATCTACCCCACCACCTACAGGATCACCAAGTCAGATGCAGAACTATCTCCCTTCTCAGCTTCTGGTGCCATGGAGAGCAGTCCAGTTTTTCCTTGGTGACTGCTTAGCTCACATCAGTCCTATTTGCAGGATCTGCTGGCTTAAAACCTAGGGAGCATGCCCACTGGGTACTGAATACACTGTATGGTGTATGTAAATCATAGGGTGGAGTGGAGAGAGACTGTTTTATTACAAATTTGACTCTATTTAGAGCTCCTAAGAAGAAAGGATTTATAAGGTTCAAATTGTTATTATTAGAGTCACTAATGTGAATAATCCTAATGCTTTCTGGAGACTCTTCCTTAGGATGAAAAGGAGCTGAGTTACAACCTTACAACTAACTGCCTGAGCTCCTCTACCCATCTGCTTCCAGCCTCACCCCTCACATTCCATCCCCCACTCTGCTTGCAGAGCAGATCTATCTCAAATGTAAATCTAATCCCGCCACCTTCAGCCTCAGTGCCTTCAAAGGATTTCCACTGACTTCTGAATAGAGTACAAGTTCTTTAGAGAACATGCAAAGACCAGCCTTATTTTGCTCCATTCATCTTGCACCTTTGGTTCTTGCCATTCCATTACTGCTCAGCAGACGGTCAGCACCTGAAGTCTTTGCCTGGCTGCAGAGTATCAAGAGAATATGTATTTTTCTTTTAAGAGTGGTCATGTGTTCCTCAAATCTTCCCACAACAATATCAGTGAATGTCTTTATTAAAAATAATGCTTGTAGGGGCGCCTGGGTGGCTCAGTCATTAAGTGTCTGCCTTCAGCTTAGGTCATGATCCCAGGGTCCTGGGATTGAGCCCCGCATCGGGCTCCCTGCTCGGCGGGGAACCTGCTTCTCCCTCTCACACTCCCCCTGCTTGGGTTCCCTCTCTCACTGTCTCTTTCTCTGTCAAATAAATAAAATCTTAAAAAAAAAATAATGCTTGTAAAAGTTAAAAATAGAGCTACCTTAAGACCCAGCAATTGCACTACTAGGTATTTACCCCAAAGATACAGATGTAGTGAAAAAAGGGGCACATGCACCCCAATGTTCATAGCAGCGATGTCTACAATAGCCAAACTGTGGAAGGAGCCAAAATGTCCTTCAACAGATGAGAAAGGGTGGATACCCACCATTTGCATCGGCATGGATGGAACTGGAGGGGATTATGTTAAGTGTAATAAGTCAAGCAGAGAAAGACAATTATCATATGGTTTCACTTACATGTGGAACATAAGGAATAGCAAGGAGGACCATAAGGGAAGGGAGAGAAAACTGAAGGGGAAGAAATCAGAGAGGGAGATGAACCATGAGACACTATGGACTCTGGGAAACAAACTGAGGGTTTCAGAGGGGAGAGGGGTAGGGGGATGGGGTAACCGGGTGATGGGTATCAAGGAGGGCACGTGTTGTGATGAGCACTGGGTGTTATACAAAACTATTGAATTGCTGAACACTACATCAAACACTAATGATGTACTATATGTTGGCTAACTGAACATAATAAAAAAAAGTAAAAAAAAAAACCACTAATGCTTGTAATAATAGAGTGAATATTTATTGCCAGGCACTAGGTTGTATGTTCTAATTTAACTCATTTAATCATTCATTATAACAACCCTAAAAGGTAAGTGCTATTCCTTCCTTCCTTTCTCTTTCTTTCTTTCTTCCTTTTTTTTAAAATTATTTTTTTATTTTAGCTAAGTGCTATTTCTAACTTCATCTGATGGATGAGAAACAGCACAGAGGTTAAATAATTGTTCACTTTCACAAGCTGCAAAGGTAGGGTTCAAATCCTGACAGTCAGGCTCCACAAGCCATCCTCTTTACCATGCTCCCATATAGTCTCTCATTAAAAAAGATTCATGGGCCCCTCCACAGCCCAAAGGTATACATTTTAAACAAGATCCCAAGGTGATTCTTCTATGCACTGGTTTGAAAACCATTACTGTAGATTTGTTCAAACAGAAAATAGTGGATGAGTGCCCTCTGGTGTATATACCTGAGCATTACACATTTGTTGGTGTTGAATCAGATCTTTTATCATTTTGTACAAAATAGCCAAATTTCAAGATGTACAAATTTTAAGGGCTGTATTAGGATAAATTATTTCCATGTCAATGTCTTAACTTATGAATACTACCTTAAATTGATTTTTGTCACAAAAGGATTCTATAAGTATTGCCAGATAACTGTCTCTCTCATCAGACCTCAACAGATCCTGAGAATTCAATTTAAATATTGGAAGGCTCCAATCCAACAAGTCTGTTAGGAATGAAGGCTCATATCCTTAGTGCACAGTAGGTGGAAATTGGGAAACGCCACATTCACTCTGTTCAAGGGGCAGATTTTACTCATCCTATTTGAGGCTTCACTGCATCATTAATTGTCCTCAGTAGGTCCCACTCAGTTTATTATGTCAGAAGAGGATTCAACTCAGGCCCTTCTACTCTTCTCTTGTCCTCTTTAAAATAAGTTGGAAGGGAGGAGAATCCATTCACTATTTAGTATGATGTGTAAAAATCCCGTTTACTATGTTAGGCTATTGCTTATTCCCCAACAGGAAGCCATCCATGTATTTTTTAGGTTAGAGTTAAGTTTCTGCAACAAAAAGACCCAAAATGTAATGGCTGACACAAGATTGACTTTTATTCTCTCTGAGATAACTATCCAGAGATAGTAGTCCATACAGCGAAGCTGTGACGCGCACGCTCAACACACCATTCCACTTCTGGGTTCAAAATGTCAGCTCCACATCCTGCTCTTGCATCTGTATCCCAGCCAGGGGAGAAGAAGCCAGGGAAGAGCACATCGACTCCTTTAAAGGACAAGACCCGAAGTGGCAGACAACAGCTTTACCCACAACCCACTGACCAGAATTTGGTCATAAGCTCTAAGAGAGGATGAGAATATGGTCCTTAGTGAGGCAGCTACCTGGCCCACGAAACCTGTAGTACCATTATTAAAGGAAGAAAGGGAACATGGAATCTTAGCAGTTGTCTCTACCACAAACCACTGCCTCTATTTGGACGTTTCTTATGTCATTCTCTAAGCAGCCAGTTACTTACAGAAAATAGTCAAGAAAATAAGTCTCAGGTATTCCAAGAATTCCAGTTAATAAAATGATAGAATTTTTACAGAGATGCTGTGAGCTGAGAACCTTGTTTGCTTTGCCTTATGGTTCTTCATGTTAGAAACTTCTAATTATAGATCTAGACAACTGGTTTCAAAGTAAATACAGGCAGTCCTTGCACTGCATGGTTTCAGGATGCACAAATTACAGTTAGTTACCATGGCTTCGTTAAATATCACCAGTTCCCCCAACAACACAGTTCAATTTTCAGTTACCATATTATATAACTGTGGGTAATTGCACAAAGTACAAACCTCGGGCTAGCTCTTCAGCCCACAAGTAACAACATAAATAACAGGTGCACGTAAGTTTCACTGACCAATCACACTATTTCTCTCTAAGTCCGTTGGTGATTCGTCACTGCCTGCATGTTATTCAGTTTATGCACAGAAGCGAAGTGTGGAGCTATGTTGCTTCCTTGTCTCAGTGATCAGCCCACATGACATTTTACAAAAATGGATAAGGGAAAGAGGTAATTGGCCAACAAAGATGAAAGTGTAGTAAAGAAACAAAACATGGTAACACTGGAAATGAAATTCTAATTGAATATACTTGAAATTATAGATGAAAGAGCTGACCGTGGAAATTTTGTTACTGCCTCATTTTGAGACAGATATTCAGCCACAGGAACTGTAATAGAGTTCTCCAGAGAAACAGAGCCAATTGTGTGTGTGTGTGTGTGTGTGTGTGTGTATAAAGAGAGATTTGTTTTAAGGAATTGGCTCACATGATTATGGAGGCTGACAGCTCCAAAATCTGCAGAGTGAGCCCACAGTCTGGAGACCCAGGGGAAAGCTGATGCCGTAGTTCAAGGTTTGACCAAATATGTGGGCACCACGACCCAACCAAGTTGAGACAGAAAATTAAGCATCACAGGAACTTGGTGAAGGCAAACTTATTAATATAAATGAATAAAGTGGTTATGACAAGCCAGATGTGATGCTGATAAAACAACAACAACTTCACATTAAAGGAGCTCTTGGCAGGGCTGGGAGCCTGGCTGACTCAGTCAGAGGACTCTTGATCTCGAAGTCAGGAGTTCAAGCCCCACATTGGGTGTAGAAATCACTTAAAAAATAAAACTTAAAGCAACTCTTGGGATATTCTACTACATTGAAAGCACAAAGAATAAAATGTTGGAAGCTAATTTAAACTTGATGTTCATGTCATGTCAGAAGTCACAGAATAAGAAGGGAAGGCCAGCACTTTTCAAACTATTCTTGATAAGTACAGAGAAATAAGACACTTTAATTCTGAATGCTTCTAAGCCTTTAAATTGTAGGGCATTAAATATTAGTTTTGCTGTTTTTTCATTTATAACCTACAGTAACTGAGTTTTTAATGTCTTGACAAAAAGTTTTAAAGACCACAGAACAATCATCATTTTTTTTCATATTGATTATTAAGATTGACTTGTTTGGCTTCTGCTTGCACAGTGATTTTTTTTAGGTGGGAGGAGGGGCAGAAGGAGAGAGAGAGAATCTTAAGCAGGCTCCACACCCAGTGCGGAGCCCGAGATGGGGCTCTATCTCACAACCCTGAGATCATGACCTGAGCCAAAATCAAGAGTGGGACATTAGACTGACTGAGCCACCCAGGTGCCCCTTGCACTGTGATTTTTTTTTTTAAGATTTATTTATTTGAGAGAGCGAGAATGAGAGAGAGAGAGAGAGAGAGAGTACATGACGGGGAGAGGGTTAGAGGGAGAAGCAGGCTCCTTGCTGAGCAGGGAGCCCAATGCGGGACTCGATCCAGGGACTCCAGGATCATGACCTGAGCCGAAGGCAGTCGCTTAACCAACTGAGCCACCCAGGCGCCCCTGCACTGTGATTTTTATGGTCCCGAAGTACCATGCAAAGTGGGGACTGCCTGTATAGTATTTCATTGGAAGAGATTATCTGGTGGTTCAAATGGAATCTCTGTTTCTGGAAGAACAGGAGAAGGGTGGTAACTTCTTTGTGTACCCTGACATTCCTAGTAAGGTATAGATGTTTAGAAAATACTGGTTTCATTGTTTTAGTGGAAAGCAATTCTGGGTTAGATGAAGAACAGTGGAGTAATGTTAAGAGGGCATAAGAAACAAGACCCACACTTGGTCTATGCCTAAACCTAAGCTTCAGTTTCCTGATCCATCACATAAGGGCAGTAACAGTGTTTCCATCTACCTTATGGGGTGCTTTTGAACATAGCACATGAAAGTGATAAATCAATGTCTATAGAGAAAAATGAATGATCCAGGACTTAGTTCGACCAAGAGTAGTTACCCCACAAAGTTCTCATAACCCTTCAATTATAGTTGAGGCTAGAACATTAAGGCTGCCTGGATGTTGGTTAGGGTGAGAGTGGGAGGGCAGATATTTGGAGCAAGAAGTTCAGGTCCCTTGAAGGTACATATTTTAGGACCCAGTGTGTTTAATCCTTTGGCCCAGTCCTCCTTCCCATTCCCCTGTGCTATCTGAATGGAGGCAGAATGGTTCAATTTAGGAAAAGGAGCGGAGAAAACAAACCTTGGTCCTGGCCATGGGGTCTGCTAGTGGTTCATATTCTT
Source organism: Neomonachus schauinslandi (assembly GCF_002201575.2). Classification (NCBI taxonomy): domain Eukaryota; kingdom Metazoa; phylum Chordata; class Mammalia; order Carnivora; family Phocidae; genus Neomonachus; species Neomonachus schauinslandi. The sequence goes on along the minus strand of NC_058403.1, from coordinate 45,005,910 downwards.
GCATTTTTAGTTTCTCTCTGTTGCCTCATTCCTTTCGGCAAAAACAAACATAAAACATGCTCTAATTTTCCACCTCAAACAAAAGATCAATCTTATAACTGCCTACCCTGAATTACTATTGTTCTATGTATTCTTTCAATTTAGGAGCCACCTCATCTGGTTTCTGAAGCTCTGTCTCAAAGGAAGTCAGTGACTTTATAATTTCCAGTATCTGGTACTCAGCACTTGTGTTCTCTGAGCAGAGAGGGCAGCTTTCTGCCCACTGACCACACTCTCTTCCTTGATGACTTCTTCCCTTCATGCTTCTGAGACATAGCACCAAAGGCCCTACGACTTCTTCTTTCCCTCATCCCTAAATGTGTCTGTTTCCCGTGTTCTGACTTGGGGCACTTTATCCTTTTGTTCTAAAAGTTCTCCCATGAACTTTTCATCATTCCAGAGCTGTGGATATCTCACAAATCTTTACCCTTCCAGCCCTCCCTCCTCCGGACCCACATTTCCATTTGTAACCCACCAGCATCTCACCATGTCTTGCAGTAAAAAGACTATTTCAAATGTGCCTTTTTCTCCCTCTGCTTTCTTTTTTTTTTTTTAGATTTTTATTTATTTATTTATTTATTATCTTCAGATTTTATTTATTTATCAGAGAGATAGAGAGAGCACAAGCAGGGGGCAGTGGCAAGCAGAGAGAGAAGCAGGCAGAGGGAGAGGGAGACAGAGGGAGAAGCAGGCTCCCCACTGAGCAAGGAGCCTGATGCGGGACTCTATTCCAGGACCCTGGGATCGTGACCTAAGCTGTAGGCAGACGTTTAACTCACTGAGACACCCAGGCATCCATCTCCCTCTGCTTTCATTTAACCTCATCACTTCTAGAAAGAGGTCCTGGTCCCAGCTGAACAGTTAGACATAGAAGAAAATGTTGCTGTAGATAGATGCAGAGAACTAAGGGAGCTGATTCTTGACTCCTAAATTTAAAAAGATGTTGGTACGGGCTTAAGTTAAAAAGTCTTAGATATGTATTTTCCAAGAGAGCATTCTAGTTCACCAGATGAGATGAACTCACCATGACATGAGTGAAAGCATCTTTGCATATCTTGAGCAAATACCACCATTTGCAAGTGCCATGAAATCACATGGATGCAGATACACATGAGCAATGTTAAATGTTTTTCTTATTGCTATCTGATGTCTTATTGCCCCATCCCCATTGTTCCTTGATTGCCGAAACAGAAGGGATATCTGCATAGACCCCAACAGTTTGTCCCAACATCTTCCCAAACAACTCTTCCTTTCAGTTGGCCCATGGCATTCTTTTTTTTTTTTTTTTAAGATTTATTTATTTATTTGACAGAGAGAGACACAGTGATAGAGGGAGCACAAGCAGGGGGAGTGGGAAAGGAGAAGCAGGCTTCCTGTGGAGCAGGGAGCCCTATGGAGCTCGATCCCAGGACCCTGGGATCATGACCTGAGCTGAAGGCAGACGCTTAATGATTGAGCCATCCAGGTGCCTGGGCCCATGGCATTCTTAAGCCTCTGAGAATTTTTGTTGAGAGCACTGTATAGTGTAGGGGTGGGGTAATCAGGAAGCTTCTGTACCTAGGCAAATGGAACAGCTGGAGACTTTGGCTGAACTGGTGGAAAGAACTTTTTTTTTTAAGGATTTATTATTTGAGAGAAGGAGGGGAGAGGAAGAGGGAGAGAGAGATTCCCCAAGCAGACTGCTGGCTGAGCATGGAACCTGATGTGGGGCTGAATCCCAGGACCCTGAGATCATGACCTGAGCCAAAATCAAGAGTTGGCAGCCTAACCAACTAAGCCACCCAGCTCCGGTAGAAATAACTTTTAATAATTGTCAAGATTAAACCTATTACCTCCTATACACCTAAACTTGCTACTTCTTTCTGAATTCCATATTTTTGTTCATCTTAGGTTCACAAACTCAGTGCCCCAGAATTATCTTCAAAAATTTCCTTCTATAGTGAGCATCAGTGGTATTGTCTGCTTATCATATTTCCTTTTTTTCTAGAAATGATATCCCACACTTACCATTCCCCCCAGTTATAGTGGGAGGTCATCATGTTCTAACATGATTCCATCCTTTACCCCTGGCCATTGTTGGTTGGTTCCAGGGTGGACATCCAAATCAAGATGGAATAATTAGGATGTTAGAAAGACTTAAGCTGACAAACAGCACCTTAATTTATTTTTTTTCTCATATAACAAGAACTCCAGCCCAGGGCTATGACATCTGCTCAAGGATGTATCAGGACCCAGGCTACTTCTATCTTACTCCTCTGCAAACTTTTTCATGTGACCTTTATAATCTTCATCACAAATGGTTGCTGCAACTCCAGATATATGCATATCACTGTAGAGAAAAAATATGGAGGGGCTAAAGGCAAAAGGCTAAAGACTAAGGGGCAGGCACCATGACTCCTCCCTTTCATAAAACTTTTCTGGAATATTTGGGTGGTATCCATACCTCTCTGAAAAACTAATTTTAAAATTATTTCAGTTAAAGAAAAAGCAAGACAGCAACATCAAATTGCATCGGATGTTTAACCTACATTTAACTTTAAGAACCAATTGTTTTAATGAAGTATGTAAATACTTGCCTCTAAAGACATAAACATTTAAAAAAATAAATTGTAAAAAAAAATAGCGTAAAAATATCAAAAAGTCCATTTCTTTGTTAAGTTCACTACCACCACCCCACCAACATCCCCATTAGAGTTTTTAATAAATTGGCAGAAGTGCACCAAGGTGAACACATCTGTTTGGCAATACTTTGTTAATGACTAGCCTGAGTCTAATTATTTATCTGGGAGTAGCAGAACTGAGTCACTTTGATCATGCGTTTCTTAAGTTCAGATCTCAAAATTCGGGAATTGGTGAAACTAGTACAATTTAGTAAAGCCAGTGGGACTCATGAGTCTGTGTGTGTGTGTGTGTGTGTGTGTGTGTGTTGTTAAAAGGGTATAAGGCTGTCAAGGGGGTGAAGTCAGAGTCCCTTCTGACTCTCTCTAGAAAAGGGCAGGCCTAAAGTCAGTTATGTTCAAGGCTTTAGGGAATAGAGGAGAGGAAAAATTCATAAGGATTCTGAGAAGCGTGTGGAGTTTCAAAAATTCATGAGCTTGTGCTGGGCGCCTGGGTGGCTCAGTTGGTTGGGCGACTGCCTTCGGCTCAGGTCATGATCCTGGAGTCCCGGGATTGAGTCCCGCATCGGGCTCCCTGCTCGACGGGGAGTCTGCTTCTCCCTCTGACCCTCCTCCCTCTCATGCTCTCTGTCTCTCATTCTCTGTCTCAAATAAATAAATAAAATCTTTAAAAAAAAAAAAAAGATTAAAAAAAAAATTCATGAGCTTGTGTAAAGCTATTCAGAATCTTTTTGCTCGGTAGCATCATATAGAACATAAAGCAATACAGGCAACTGGGCTCAAAAAAGGATGAGAACACTTACCCCTTATGTTTTATAAGTTATTGTAAACTTATTATTTGTTCCCACTAGTTTTCTGATGCTTGAAATTGTTTGAATAGGGGATTTTTTTTTTAATTCCACCCGAAAAATAAGGCTTAAATATCGCTTGGAGACAATTTGTATCCCAGGAAGATGATTTAAACTCATACTAACCAGGCTGTGTGAAAATGAATAAAGGAAACCCAATTCAAAATAGGGTCGGGAGCAATAAAGGGATGGTGCTCACTCAGTATTGGTCACAGCTTACTTTACATAACCCTGTGGGAAGAAGGAAGATTTTCTCCTCACCCAGCAACAACCCAGCCAATTAGAAGCCACCACAACGCGGAACTCTCCTTCTCCTCCTATGAACTTTCCTCCAAAACAACCTCTGGCAGCTCCCTCCTTTCCTCTATAAAAGCAAGTCCCTCTCCTCTGTTCTTTGTTCCTCTCTGTTGTTCTTGCCTCTTTGTGCTGTGGTCTGCATGTCCTGAGTTGCAATTCCTCTGCTATTCCCAGATAAACTCGTCTTTGTTGATTAAATAACTGGTTATTTTATTTTTAAGGTTGATAGCCGTAAAGGTCTTTCTTAAGCATAGTATAATTAGGTAGGGTAGGGAGGGCTCTGGATATCAGCAGAAAGGAGAGCAGCCCTTTGCACAGAGAGGCCAAGGACAGGGAGGGATGGAAACATGCAAACTAGTACACAGTTGGCTCAAGACCAGCCTATCTGACTGGGCATATGTTCAAAATGGCCTGTGCCTGCTTATCTTTTCCTAGCTTTATGATTCTCAGAATCAGAGCAATAATGAAAGGGGGTTCTTATAGAAAGATGGGCTAGAGAGGTTTTTTTCCACCAATAAGGTTCAATTACACAGGTCCAGCCAAACCCTATCACAGGCATCTAGGAGAAGCAAACAGCCCTTCCTGAAGTAATGGTTCTTATCTTCCCTTTTCTCCTGCAACTCAGCCTGGCAGCATGTTACACTATGGCTAAAAGCCACTGGTTTTCTCCCCCCACCCCCCTCACCCCCCCGTCCCAGGTAGTTTATTCACTTCTCAATCCAAGCCTTTACCTTTCATTGAATCTGCTAGCGAGTCAAGCGTGCTACCCAACTAACCTTGAGTCCCAGTATGAGAGTTGCCAGATACAGTCGCGAATGGATAAGATACCCTGGCTTGAACAGCTGGTCTGACCCACAGCCATGGAAGTTCCATCACTGCATCTAGCCACCAAGAAAAAACTTGTAGAGACCACCACCAGTGGCTTAAATTATTATCTACCATTAGAAATTAAAATCATTCCATGACAGTCATTCTAACACTTCTTTGTCTAGACAACATAGAACTGTGGTATGCTTACAGGAACAAAAACAACAAAAATCTGTCAAATCTATGTTAGCTTCTTTCCTCTTTTTTTAAAAGAGTGTGTGTTTGTGTGTGTGTGTGTGTGCGCGCGCGCACGCGCCTGTGTGTTTTAGGGGTAACAGGGAGGAAGCGGTGTGAATGTTTGCTGATAAACCTCATCTTTATGAGGTTTAACCTTAAAAACCTAGTTTACAGGAGTTGTTGAAAGTACTACAGGTGAGAAATACTTGGCAGCACCCCACAACTGTAGGATTTTAAGTATTTTTATTTTTTATTTTATGTTTTTAAAATATTTTATTTATTTATTTGTCAGAGACCAAGCACAAGCAGGGGGAGCGGCAGGCAGAGGGAAAAGCAGGCTCCCTGCTGAGCAAGGAGCCCACGGGACTGGATTCCAGGACCCTGTCATGACCTGAGCCAGAGGCAGACGCTTAACTGACTGAGCCACCCAAGTGTCCCAGATTTTAACTATTTTTAAATCTCTTATTCCTTGGTCACCCAAACACACCAGGTCATTAGTTTTATGCTGGTTTAGTAAAACAATCACATTGCTTTTCCTATTTCTAAAATAATCAAGTGGGCAGTGTAGGACCAAGACCTGGGAAGATTTTAATGATGAACTGTGATATGAATTGATCCCAGAAAGTCTTTTACTAGGATTTTCTTACGCGCCCTTTACTAGCTTGCCCTTGCGGATTCCCCTTAGAAAGGGCTGGTAAGTAAGGAGTCTACCAGGCTCCGCCCCCAGCCAATCCTGCAAGCTCTAGAAGGTTCATGAACTGGAACCAGGCTCAAAGGGTCTGTCTATAGATTCAGAACCAGGATTTGCAACCCTGTTTGAAAATGTAAATTGGGGCAGGGGTCTCGGGCCATATTTCTGCCCTGTTAGGCCTCAGCGTTCAGCCCCACTTTGCCTTCTCCCTGTGGTTGATTGGACAGCAGACCAGAAGTTGTACGTGACCAGAAAGCCTCTTATCTCTGCCTTCGCTTCAGCCGCCCCTCGCCTCCTCTGCACCCAGTTCCCTTGTTTTGGGACCCGCCCTTCTGGGGACTGTGGAGTCTTTATCTCCCCGGCGCGCCCCTGCAGGCGGCGATAGGAGCCGGACTACAGCTCCCAGCATCCCCCGCCTCCCGCCGGCAGCCCGGGAACTGACCCGGTAGTAGCTCTTCTCCGCCAAAGGTTCCGTCTCCCAGAGCGGCTCGCCAGCTTGGGACTCCCAGGGAACTCAGGGGCAGGTCTCCGGGACGTGGGCATTGCCAGGGGTGACAGCGCAGGAGCATGGCCTTGCACCTGGGCAGGCTGAGCGCGGGCTCCTGCTGGCGAGCGGCGCGGGGCGGCCGCGGAGGGCTGTGCGCTTGGCCCGGGCGCTGCACGGCCGCACGCATCTGCCGGGCCCCGGGCGCGGCTGGCACCGAGCAGTGCCGGGGGCTGGGGCACATCCCTACGGCGGGAGGAGGCCCCCGGCTGGGGACCAGGCTGACCGCGGCGCTGGCCGGGCTGGCGGGACTGGCGGGGCTCGTCGCCGCCGCCTTCGGGCACGTAGAGCGGGCGGAGATGGTGCCCAGGAGCTTGGGGGCACGGAGCCCTTCGTCCGGGAGGCCGGAGGAGGACGACGAGCTGACCCGCCGCTGCAGCTGCTTCATGGCCCCTCCTGTGACCGACCTGCGCGAGCTGCGGCGGAGGCCGAGCGACATGAAGACCAAGATGGAGCTGCTGATCCTGGAGACCCAGGCCCAGGTGTGCCAAGCGTTGGCACAGGTAGACGGGGGCGCCCGCTTCTGCGTGGACCGGTGGGAGAGGAAGGAAGGTGAGGAGGCCCCTAGCGGGAGGCGGAGATGGCAATTAGAGGTCGCACTTAGGTTGCTGGCAGAAAATGAGAATAGTGGATGAGAGTAGGAAAGAGGTACCTAAAAGAGCGGCTGCTAGGTTAGAAGGGACACCTTTAGAAAGATGGATACTAAAAGGGTCATCAGACGTATGGATGCATCTTTGGTCACTCTAAAAGTGTACATTCCAAATCCTATGCTATTTTATGATGGCCTTTTCTAGAAGCCCTGCGGTTATTTTTAGCCAACAAGCTTGGATGTCTAAAGTTGTAACTGAGCATCGATCTTACCCACATTTCATCTGTTTCTCTGGGTGCATTTACACTTTCTCCTCCTTTAGAGATGGAAAGATGAACTTGCCTCCTCTTTGCTAAGTATCTGGCCAGACTCCCCCAGCCGAGGGTGTAATTGTGTCAGTATGTCTTTTCCTAAGTTGCACAAGAAATATTTGGCTTGTCAGTAATTCTTCCAAATGCACGCATCAGAATTCCTGCTAGGAAAATCTTTCTTTCCAATGGCAAAAAGACTTTAGTATTAAAACCCAGTTTTTCAGATTGGTGGTTGTCAGAAGGAGGGGGTGAGGGGAGTGGGCAAAATGAGTGAAGGGGATCAAGAGGTACAAACTCCCAGTTATAAAATAAATATGTCATAGGATGTCACGTACAGCATGGTGACTATAGTCAAAAATATTGTATTGCATGTTTTAAGGTTGCTAAGAGAAGAGATCTTGGAAATTTTGTAACTGTGATGATGGTAACTAGACTTATTTTGCAATGTATACAAATATTGAATCATTGCATTGTACACCTGAAACTAATATAATGTTATATGTCAATAATACTTCAACAATGAAAAACCCAGTTTTTATAGAGTCATGTATTCCTGACCATGTTATTGCCTATGGAGTGGAACTCCCCATCTTGGTCATAAACTTGAAGAATTCCTGACTTTCAGCTAGGAATACTACAGCAGCCTCTCATCAGCAGATTTTGAGCTGTGATACTGCCACATCTATATTAAATGAAGTTAAATCTGGTCTTCAGAGTGTTTTCCATCTTGTCATGTTTTCAAGTGAAGACTATTGAACCAAACCACAACCTCAAGTACTAGAATAGCTAGTGTGGCCTTCAGAACTTACTTAATTTTTTGTGTGCCTCTGTTTCCTCATCTATGAAATGAGATTAGAAATAATATATGAGGGTGAAGAATGAAGTGCTTAAAATATTGTCTGATGCATAGAAAGATTGTTTGGGCCACTTGCCAGCTGTGTGATCATGGATAAGGTGTTTTGTCTTTCTGGGCCTCATTTTCTCATTAGAAATGTGCGGGGGTTTGGGGGGGGTTGCACTGGATCATCTTACGTCCCAACCAGCTCTAAAAATTCTTAGAAATAAAACAAGACAAATAGGTACTAATGTGAAACAGTTGCCTTGGTGGTAACTCTAGTGTCTTAAAAACAAACTATTAATAATAAAGCTCTGATACCTAAATGTTAATGTGTGTTTTAGTCAGTTTAAGCCTCCAAATCCCTGAAGAGTTCGACTGTCTACTGTTTTTTTAATTGCCTGTAAACAAAATTAAATGGTAAACAACACACTGAGAAAAAGCAATTGAAATAATATGGAGCTCTTAAACTCGGTAATAATAGAACATTCCACAAATATACCCATACCTGTTTTTAACCTCAGCCTTCTCTCACATATCATAACCAGTGGATGTCATTCTGAACAGTAGTTGAAGAGAAAATAGTCCTGTGATTTATTTCAGATGTGGAAGAAATCCTCAGTTTAGTGATGTGGGGGAGATAGAGTATTTGCCCACTGTCAGTAGCAATGTCGTCCAGCTAAGCTGATTATCTAATTTTATTGTACTTAAAAATTTCAAATATACTGATACTATAGAAGATTTGGAAAATAAAGGAGGAAAATAACTCCTAATCCCACCACCTTCATGCAAGGGTTGTTTTGGATTTTGCATCTACCCTTATACTCTCTCCTCATTTTCTGTTTCTGTAAACAGGAGGTGGAGGCATCAGCTGTGTACTTCAAGATGGGCATGTTTTTGAAAAGGCTGGGGTGAGCATTTCTGTTGTTCATGGGAATCTTTCTGAGGAAGCAGCCAAACAAATGAGAAGCCGAGGAAAAATTCTGAAGACTAAAGATGGTAAATCAGACAGTATCCACAGCCTGTAATAGCCCCTGCAAACCTTTTTTCCCCCACAAGTTTTATGTGTAAAATAAATAGTGCTTCTGTAAAAATCCACTTGGTTGCGCATGCCAGAGTAGCATGTTCACATTTCCTTTTTAAAAATTGTTTTTTAAGAGACAAAAAGCAGCTTTTGACAATTGATCCTGAAACTATGTTGGAGTTAATCAAGCTGGCTGATTGAGTGCCACTCACTATATGTTTTACTTTCCAGGTAAATTGCCATTTTCTGCTATGGGTGTGAGCTCTGTTATCCACCCCAAGAATCCTCATGCTCCTACTATCCATTTCAACTATAGATACTTTGAAGTAGAAGAGGCCGATGGTAAGCATCCCTGGAACTGTGCAAAATATTATTGTGCAAAATGTGTATCTTAAAACAAGCTAGAGGGTATAATCTAAATGTGAGAAAGAATATATAAATCTTAACTAGGTTTTTCAGGAGGCGGATGAAGCCCGATCCCTTGGCAGGTGCAATGGATTATGCGCTAGAGGTGAAAAGAAAATAGTATTGGCTGGACTCTGACTTCCCCATATTTCCTCCAACACAGAAGGAATGATTTAATGAATCTCAAACTCAAAGTGCACGCAGGGTTCTTTGCACAGGAAAGGAAATCCAAAGGAAAACAAGATTACATTGAAATGGAGAATTTGCTTATGGAAAATCTCTTCCACATGCATTGCTTCACTAGTCACCAGCACATTGTCAGTGGGTTTAAGATGGGGTTGATGGTGCCTCGTATGGACAGGTGGTTCCAGCCCCTGTCTGCAGTTAGCTGGGCCAAGTGTTCGCATCGGGCGGAGCATCTGTGCAGTGCCTCTCTCGGGCTGTGGGTGTCTCTGCAGGTGATGGTATTTAAAGTCCATGTATTTAACTTGCATTTTGAAGACATTTAGTTTGGTCCAGCCTTTTAATATTAGAAGTTGGTAACTGGTACTAACAACTTATAGACCCAACTAAGCACATGAAATAGTCTCAAGTGGTAAGTTGTGTCCCTCTGCAAACGTTTTAACCCCTTCTGGGGTAAGGGGAGCGGGGCAGTGGTTTTTAATACAGGGAACATCAAAATCTCCTGAGGAGTTTTTATAAACTGTGGATGTTTGGACCAGAGATTTGCTTGTCTTCTGTTTGTTTTTTAAACTGTGACCTAGCAGAGGCATTTTACACTCCTCACGTGATTTGATATGCAGCCGGAGTCCACTCACGTGATGTTTCGTCATTCACTGCCATGCATGTCCTTTTCCTCCTGGTTCTGCTCTCTCACTTTTTAATTTCCTACTTCTTTTTCTTTCTGCTTATACCTTTTCTTTCATGCCTAGGCTTCACTGGCCATTCAGAACTAAATTTAGTTAAATCTTTTTTTTTTTTTTTAAAGATTTTATTTATTTATTTGAGACAGAGAGAATGAGAGACAGAGAGAATGAGAGGGAGGAGGGTCAGAGGGAGAAGCAGACTCCCTGCCGAGCAGGAGCCCGATGCGGGACTCGATCCCGGGACTCCAGGATCATGACCTGAGCCGAAGGCAGTCGCTTAACCAACTGAGCCACCCAGGCGCCCTAGTTAAATCTTTTTTGATTGTCACACATTTCATGATTAAAAAACTAAGCTGATAAATTCGGTTTGCAAATACGGTGAGTAGTGTGCTACATCTCAGAGTCCAAAGCCTGCATGAGAATCGCATGTCTTGATTTTGTAGGTAACAAGCAGTGGTGGTTTGGTGGTGGATGTGACCTTACTCCAACATACTTGAACCAAGATGATGCTGTCCATTTTCACAGAACTCTAAAGGAGGCTTGTGACCAGCATGGTCCTGATCTCTACCCTAAATTTAAAAAATGGTAAGTAAAGGTATTGTCATCACACCTAAAATACATTTCCTTCGTTCCTTCTGTAGATCCTGAAGGCAACTACTATGTCATTAAGACCTTTTTCATCTTATGAAGGTTCCTCTGTTTTCTTTGCCCACTGGAAGTGGGATACCAGTTTGAAGTGGTTTTATTATTTACTTAGAAATATATGAATATCTGTAATAAAAATTGGGTAGCAGCGTCTTTTTTGATCCCAAATGATTTAGGATGTAAATTTTAACATGATCTATACCTCAGAAGCTTTTTAATCCTCGTGTGGGATATTAACTTCTCATCCTAGATGAGAACTGTTGGTGCCACAGGAATATTAGGACATGGGAAGGGTTGAAGAACTATTAGGGAAAGATGCAAATATACCAGATGCTGTGGACAAGGAGAAGAGTGGGAGTGGAAAGTCTGTTAAAGAAACTCTAATGATAAAGGAAAGGGAAATGAGTTGTGAGGAGATCCAGGATATTTGGTAAATGTGAAATGGAGTCTAGGCATAAGTTGTTTGGAGTAAGAGTAAAGCACCCAATTCTACTTAGAGCTAATTGGCATTCTTGAAAAAGGAAGAACAGAAGAGGTTTTGGTGTTTTTTTGGGGGGCGGGGAGGGTGATTTTGCTTTGCTTTTAGAGCTAGCTGTGGAATCTTGATATTATTTATGTAAGATTTGGAGTTCAGTTTTAAAATCCTCAGAAAAGACATATTCTCCTCTTGGTTGATATTACCCCCGAAAACCGCACAGCTGTGGAAGCTTGGATGTGTGAGGGAGGGTTTTTTTTTTTTCTCTCACAAATCAGCATCCTTCCAGGAAGAGGAAGGGTATGGGTGACGTCATTTTTTGGTTTCCTTTTACTGCTGTTATTGAGATGACTCCATCTGAGTGACATTAGTTACTAAGATACGTAGGATGCAGGCTAGTTAAAAAGAGGTTTTTAGTATAAGTATTTAGCACATTTCTTAACTTCATAACTTCATGGAGCTTTTGAAATAGTGTGATTTGGTTAAAGCTGACTTCACAACGTTGCTCAGGATGTACTTCAACTATGTTACATGCAGGAACTTGTAACATGTTACATACATGTAAAGGAAAGCCAACAAGTCACAGTCAAGGTGAATTAGACCAATGCATCAGCTCTAGGGATTTGCAGCTGCTACCCTTTTTTTTAAGCTATTAAGGTTTTTTTTATTAAGGCTATTTTTAATAGAACCTTTCAAACAGCTTTTAGTTTTTGTTTGTTCAGGTTTTTCTATTTACAGACCCTTATTCTTCTAGAGATCATCTAACAAGCTATTTCAACCATGTAAAGTATTCTGCAAATTTAGCATTTAAGAAACCTGCTCTAGTAGGCACAGAGAGGGGGAAGACTCAAGACCAGGTGGCTCATACGTCTGTAGGTGTTCTCTGAGCGTCTCCTTCCACCAGCCCCTCCCTCAGCCCTGCATGCTCTGGGGCCTCCACAGTTTATTGCTAAAGGAGACCTTAGAGATTATTTACTGTACCTTCCCTCGGTGAAGAAAGAACTGACTCAAGAGCTGAAGGGTTGGCGCCCAGACACAGACCTTGTTAGTGTTGCTGCTGGTAGAGGATTCTTGTCTTTCCTCTTGCAAAAGCCACAGTGCTGCCGAGGGCAGCCTCATCACTTGTTTTAGGAAATACCCTAGTAATACTGGGCTCTTTGTTTCTTCTTCACTAAAGTTTTTAGAGTTCCATATACTTTCGATAGACATGTGTTAAATTCCTTCCTTCGCATATGAAAGCATAAGCATTTTCTGCATGGGTGCTGACTGCAGGAAGTCTGTCGAAAGCCCTAGTTTCGTTTTCATAGCTGGACAGAAAGTAAGGACACCGTGTTGGCGTGAGTCAAGGAGAGAGCTCCACGCTGAAATGCTCACACTGATTTTCATGTCTTTTTTTTTCCCCCCTTTGATCCTTGCCATGGCCCTGCTGTGTTTCCCAGGTGTGATGATTACTTCTTTATCGTCCATCGTGGGGAGAGGAGGGGCATCGGGGGCATCTTTTTTGATGACCTTGACTCCCCATCCAAGGAGGAAGTGTTTCGCTTTGTGCAGAGCTGCGCCCAGGCTGTCGTTCCTTCTTACATTCCTCTTGTGAAAAAGCACCGTGATGACTCATTCACGCCCCAGGAGAAGCTGTGGCAGCAGCTCCGGAGAGGGCGGTGAGTGGCAACAGGAGAATGGGTCGCCCTGTTGTGTAACTGGCGCGGCGAGGTGGGGCATTTGGAGTCATCGTGGGTGCTTGTTGTCTTGTTAGGGTTGTGTTAAGACTCTCCAGAGCTGCTTTTTAAAACTAGATGAATATTAAGTGAATATTAAAAATTGTGTGCAATAGTACTGTAAAAAGAACAAAGTTGGGGCTCCTGGGTGGGTAAGCATCTGCCTTCAACTCTGGTCGTGATCTCGGGGTGCTGGGATCGAGCCCCGCATCGGGCTCCCTTCCTCAGTGGGGAGTCTGCTTCTCCTGCTCCCTTTGCTCCTTACCTGCTCCCCGCCCCCTGCCATGCTCTCTCTCTCTGCCTCTCAAATAGATAAAAACTTTAAAAAAAAAAAGCAAAATTTATTTCATTTGTCTGTACATTAGCGACTCATAGCAGCCATGTAGTGGTACTTGCTGAATTTAATTCGGCTGATTTCTTTTAGTCTTCTAGCAATACCTTCCAGCCTTATGCCAAGATATGGGCATCATTTAATGTTTTTGCTGCTTTATAAATTTGGAATCCCACACTTTTCCATTCATCTTTAAGATTTCATGGAGGTCGTTATAATGGGCGTAATCATTTCGGAAATTATTTATAGTTAATGACAATATTAATTATGGAGTCCTTACTATGTGCCAGCCAATACGTTAGACACTTCCTTCTGCTCCAAATAGGAGCTTCCCTTATTGTATATATGTATGTATGTACGAATGTATATATGTATGTGTGTTAGTACTCTCTACACCCAACATGGGGCTCAAATTCGCACCCCCTAGATCAGGAGTCTTGTGCTCTACCGACTAAGCCAGAAAAAACAAACAAACAAAACGAGACTCAAATACAGAGAACAAACTAGTGGTTACCAGCAGGGAGGTGTGGGGGATCGGTGAAATAGGGTGAAGGGGATTAAGAGTCCACTTTTGGTGATGAGCAAGTAGTAATGTACAGAATTGTTGAATCATTATATTGTACACCTGAAACTAATATAACAATTATGTCAATAAAATAGCCAGTGAAAATTTATTAAAAAAAACCCAACCTTTGGAAAGGGCAATGTTCCAGTTTTGCATAGGATTTTACATGCAAAGCTGACCGGTTTTGTGAATATGAATTAGGTGAAACCTTAAAACTTCTGAGACATAGGAACCGTGTTTTGTATTCTTTTTGGTGTTTTTTTGTGTTGGTTTTGGTTTTTGTGACTTTCTCACAGAGAACCTCCTTCTGCCACCCTTATCTCTGGGCCTTAAGATGGCAGTAAACTCTGGGACTTCAGATGAACCACAGCTCTCCCTACGGTTGTCAGCATTATCTTCACCTTCCACACACGGCACTCATCACCCTATCTGTATGCTTCACAGGTTACGCTTACTCCATTTCCTTCCGCCCCAGATAGGAGCTTCCCCGATTGACCGATTGTATGTATTTATGTATTGTATGTGTGGTGTATGTACGTACGTTAGTACTCTCTACACCCAGCATTGGGCTCAAACTGACAACCACCAGATCGAGAGTCGCGTGCTCTACCGACTAAGCCAGTCAGGCACTGCAGAAACTAAAGATCTTTACCTTACTGTCTCTTTGCTGTATTTTAGGAAAGGGAAACAGGATAAAATTTAGGCATCTGTTAAATTGAAGGGAATGGCTAAGGTTCATGGTTTGCAGGCACCTCAGAGAGGATAAACGTATGAGAAGGAACAGACAGATCAGATCTAAGTGAAACCTGGGAGGGGTCAGAGAGGCATTCTTCACTCAAAAAAGGAAAGCAGTACAGGGATCCTTACAGAAAATTCATGTAGGGAGTTCCATACAAGGGCCTTTGAAAGAGACATCCATACGAATTAGAGAATCACAGCCATCCCTTAAATATCATGTTTCAGAAAGGCAGCATCGGGAGTGAAAAAGGTGACTGAAGGCTGAAATTCTTTTCCATGGTCTTAGGAAGGAAGAAGTTTTGCTTTATATTATCTTTTGAAACAGGTATAAGAAGGCATTAGTTATTAATGCTCAAAGTTCAATCTGTGATGAATCAATACCGGGGACTAGAAAGGGATCCATGGATATAATTTATTTAAATTTTCTCAGGGCTTTTGGCAAGTTTGCACAGAGAAGTGTGTTTTCTAAAAATTCAAGTACTGTGGGATTCTAGAGGTTATCTTCCTCCAAGTGTGATTAAAGACGAATTAGTGGGTAAACAAGACTATCTGAGGGAAGTTTAGACCAAGAGAATAGTTTCTGCATGAGTTGATAAATGATCTGAAAGGGGGACTATTCATTGAATTTTCAGCTTTATGGGTCATTCTAAATCCTTATCAATAGTGAAAATTATCTTTGGAGTTTAAATGACCTTTTATAAAAGATCCCATGATGTTAAAGGCAGTCAGAGAGGTTTAAGCTACACAGAGTTTAGATCTGACCCCGTGGCAGTTAATGGAAAATAAATTTATTGAACCAAGTTTTAGTTGATGCTAAGGATATTTTTCTTAGCAAAATAAAATTGAGCACTGCAACTCAACCACTGCTTATTGATTGCCGCTAATCTGCAGGGAGACTGAATTATAGGACTGCTTATTAATGCTATTAACTACTTTGAGAAAAGGAAATCTCTAGAATATATTAGTAATTATTATTATTTTTTTAAAGATTTTATTTATTTATTCATCAGAGAGAGAGGCAGAGGGAGGAGCAGGCTCCCAAGGAGCAGGGAGCCCGATGCGGGACTCGATCCCAGGACCCTGAGATCATGACCTGAGCCGAAGGCAGATGTTTAACCATCTGAGCCACCCAGGCGCCCTATATTAGTAGTTATTAATAGATTGCCGTTAGCTGTACTTGGCCTTTCAGTTACGAAAGTTTTAGATCTTAGTATGTGGAAATTATAGGTGGTAAAATGAAGTCTTCTGAAACCTCTCAGACCATGGGGGAAGGCCAGAACGAACTGTTCTATCCTGATAAAGGGTGCCATTTCTTTCATTTCTTTCTCTTGTTTTTGAGCCTTAAAGTTCTCAGCTTTGTGTCCATTCTGTTTATTGGAAAACATAACCTTCTTGTTTGATAGCTGCTCTCTGTTGGGGCCGAATCTATATCCTATTGTTTGTTGGGTAGAATACCCTTTTATTTATGCCTGTCCAGATGGAGAAGACTCAGCTGGCTGGCTGTAGACTGGCGTTCCCTGTGCCCATTCCAGCTGACTGAGAGGGGGAGGGGTGATGGGCAGGAAGAAACCTCCCACCCCCTTTAGAGTATTCGTTATGGGCTAGTCTTAAGAAAGATTTTATTCAACTGGCCTTTAATGTTATTTGTTGTCTTTATGTCAGGTATGTAGAATTTAACCTGTTGTATGATCGGGGTACAAAGTTTGGCCTCTTCACTCCAGGATCCAGGATTGAAAGCATCTTGATGTCTTTACCTTTAACTGCTCGGTAAGAATTACTCATCATAATTATTCCTCCACTCTCAGTCCACTAACCCCTACAAAACATGAACGTTAACACTGCAAATGTCTAACCTAAAGACTTCGTTGGTTTTGACTTTCCTGATTTTAATAATAAAATCACAGTCAACTAATAAGGAAAATAATTTTTTTTTTTTTAAAGATTTTATTTATTTATTTGAGAGAGAGAGAATGTAAGACAGAGAGCATGAGAGGGAGGGTCAGAGGGAGAAGCAGACTCCCTGCCGAGCAGGTAGCCTGATGCGGGACTCGATCCTGGGACTCCAGGATCATGACCTGAGCCGAAGGCAGTCGCTTAACCAACTGAGCCACCCAGGCGCCCAATAATTTTTTCTTTTAAAGAATGAACAGCATGATGAATGATAAGGCTTTGTGGGTGACAGCTGGGAAAGGACAGAGGGAGTGAGAAGATAGGGTGGATGGTGGTGTCCTTGCCTACTTGGTAATTTTCTAGGAAGAGTTATGGGCAAAGCAAATTTATTTGAGCATGTCAGGTTTTTCAGCTTAATTTTGTTAGAAATTGTTATATTTATTTGTAAGGAGAAGTCTTACTCTCCAATATGAAGCATAAAGCTTGTTTGAAAGTACAAGGGATTGTTGCCAGTGCTTGGCATTCTCTTTTTGCTTTATATGTTGCTGTGGTGAGCCTCCATAAAGGTTAATTGAATCTATGGGGGGAATTTTTTTAGTAGGCTCCATGCTCAGTGTGGAGCCTGACACAGGACTTGAACTCACAACCCTGAGATCAAGACCTGAGCTGAGATCAAGAATCAGATGCTTAACTGACTAAGCTACCCAGGCACTCCTATGGGAGGAATTTTAAAAACAGATATATTTATGTTGGTGCAATTAGCTTGACTTTTTGGCTATATGAAAGTCAGAATGATGTGTGTCCAGATTGAAATAGAAAAGATCAGAAAAAAAGAAAAATTACATTACTTATTTTATAAGAGCTAGAATCTTCTTTTTTCTATGAGTGTAAATGTCCAACTAAGAGTGGACTGCTGTATGGCACTGGAGGAATGCCCTGCCTCGCTCTGCTGTCCAGACCTAGCCTGGTGAGATTAGTACCCTGCATGGTTGTGCCTGCCTTCCGAATGGCATTGGCTCTGTCCTTGTATGATTGCTGCTCGTGAGGTCTCTTGTCCTTAGCTGAAAGCTCATGCACATCACTGCTAGGTGTTCCTGCCACCCCAGAGACGAGATGTGAACAAAAAGTAGAGATAAGTTTTTAAGGCCGCCAGTAGTCTTCTTGATTACTACTGGCCCCTAATTATAAGGTACATTCTAAGCTGCAGATATGGGTGGATTATACATCAATCCCTTGTTCATTTGAATAGTTACCGGGACAGGTCACTTTTGGCTTCTTACAGTCTATACCAAGGGTGTGCAAACTTCAGGCTATAAGCTGAATTCAGGTCTACTTGTGATGTGTTTTTGTGCAGTCCTTGAGCTAAGAATGAATTTTACATTTTTAAAGGATTATTAAAAACAAACAAAAAAGAATATGCAAAAGACTGTATGTGGCCCCACAAAGCCTAAATTAAAGTTATCTATTAAGTGACACTTTACAGGAAAAGTTTGCTACCCCCTGGTCTAAGCCAGTATCTGCCAGACTTCATCTAGAGCTTAACCATCTTGACTATATTTGTATATTATCTGAGGTATTATTTACTTAAATTTTCTACTCTTATTTTTTCTGAGAGAGAATTTATTTAAAAATGCAAACTGATATTATTGCCATAAATAGAAAGTAACACATTAAAATAAATGTATAAGTATTAAGCTAAAAAACAAAGTTTGCCCATGAATCATGGGAGGGTCTACAATTTATGAAACCCTGGTTTATACTAAAAGTGTATTTTGGCTCCGGGATATTAATATTAGGCAAACAATGCTCAGGAATTATTTTATTTATTTATTTATTTATTTTTAAATTTATTTATTTGACAGAGAGAGACACAGCGAGAGAGGGAACACAAACAGGGGGAGTGGGAGAGGGAGAAGCAGGCTCCCCACGGAGCAGGGAGCCCGACGCGGGGCTGGATCCCAGGACCCTGGGATCATGACCTGAGCCGAAGGCAGATGCCTAACGACTGAGCCACCCAGGTGCCCCTGCTCAGGAATTATTAAAATACTTTATTTCTGGGGCGCCTGGGTGGCTCAGTCATTAAGCTTCTACCTTCGGCTCAGGTCATGATCCCAGGGTCCTGGGATCCAGCCCCACATCGGGCCCCCTGCTCCGTGGGAAGCCTGCTTCTCCCTCTCCTACTCCCCCTGCTTGTGTTCCCTCTCTCGCTGTGTCTCTCTCTGTCAAATAAATAAATCAAATCTTTAAAAATAAATAAATAAATAAATAAAATAAAATACTTTATTTCCTTAGCAGCAACTATTTTAAAAAAGGCTAGTGGGTAAAAGGCATATTAGGTACATTAGAGACAAGGAGGTGTAAGACATTTTTTACTCTTAGAATTTTATTTTTCATCGATTTTAAGTAAAGAGGTGTGTGTATTGTTCATTATAATTTTTCTTATTAGTACATGTTTTGCTTTTGTTTTGGACCTTTATAGGTGGGAGTACATGCATTCACCCCCGGAGAACTCCAAAGAAGCGGAAATTCTGGAAGTTCTGCGCCATCCGAGAGACTGGGTGCATTGATGCACACAGAGCAGCCTTCCTGGGGCTTGGGGGACACGGAATGTGTGCCCCGTTCCCCGGGCTGGCAGCCTTGCCACTGTGTGGCAGTTCATAACCACTGTCTTCGAGCTCCAGTCTTCACTCTGCAGCCTGCTTCCTTGGCAGATGCTGACGTGTGTTTTAAGTACTGCAAGTTTCCGTTGGAAGCTGCCAGCGACAGGTGGTGGTATGGCAGCTTGTCAGCGTCAATTGGTTGATATAAAACTCATTTATACTTTTAGAATCATTTCATATGACTAGTTTACAAAATATGAAATTGAGTTTCCAAGTGTTGCGCTAAGGAAATCTAAATATAGTTTGTGTAAGGAAACTGCTCATGCTATTTTCGTTTCATGTATTTGTTGAAGTTTTAGTTTCTGCCACAAAAATCTGTTGTGGGATAAATTTTATTTTCATTAATTCAGTGAGGTTGAGACTTAATATGTTTAGAAAGCAGCTTGAAAGGAAGGTAAAATTTTTACTTTGTCATGACTGAAGTTTTGTTGATCATGATCTTTATATATGTCTTTCTCTAGAGATCATAATATTGTAAAATGTTCATTTTTATAATGATATATAGGAACACTTGAAGTTTTCTTAATCTCTCCATGTGTTACAATTCAGTGGTTCCCTGTAGTTAACTCTGAAGTGACATCACTGTTATTTAAATAAGGGACATCTGTGGTTCTGATTTTTGAAGAACTATAATTTGTTAATGTTGGATTCTCTGCACTTTTGAATGTGAGAGCTTATAACCTTGGAGTCTGATATTTAAAATTTCCTGTTCCACATTTTTCTATATGGAAGTTTAGACTAAGAACAATCCTGGGGATGTTGTGAGTTAGGAAATGTTTCTCATTTGACAAATGAGAGATACTGTTCTTTGTTAATTGAAGTCAACATAACTAGTGTGAGAAGCATGTAGGCATTTTATAAATATATTTCTTTGGAAGGTGGACTAATTAAAATTGTCCTCTTTTTAAATTAGAGATTCTGCAGCTCTTTGCCCTTAAGAGAAAATCACAACAGAATTCTTAGTGTAGTTTCTTTGTTCCTATAATAGTATGAATGTATTTTTTTTTTGAGTGTATTTTATTTTACATAATATATTGAAGTTTGTAAGGAATAGTATCTTCCCACATATTATTAAGCATTATCTTGAAATATGTTAAATGTATATGATTGTGTGTGACTCTTTAGGCCTGGAAAATATATGAATTCTTCAACTATATTACAACAGATCCACTGATAAATTTTACTATGAAATATGACTAAGAAATGTTTGTATTTTTCATTTTTTAAAGGATAATTGATATAAGGAATATAAATATTTTTTAGTACTAAAACCATGGTTCCTCATTCCTAGGTATTTTACCCAGGAAAAATAGAAGTTTTGCACTCAGATTTCCATAGCAGCTTTATTCACAATAGGCAAAACTTAGAAACAACAGAAATGCCCATTAACAGATGACTGGATAAACAGATGATGTATCAGGATGTGAAAATACTACTCATTAGTGAAAAGGAACAACTACTTGGGCGAATAGTAAAATGGCATTACGCCAAGTGAAAGAAACCAGACACAAAAGAGAACTCACTGTATGACTACGCTATGTGAAAACCTAGAAAAGCCAAAATTCAAACGAGAAAGCGCGTCTGTGGTTGCTAGGGCTAGGACTAGGGAATTGATTGGGAAGGGAGCAAAAGAATATTTTGAGGGGATGGAAATGTTCTTTATATTGATTGTGGTAGTGGTTACCAGACTGTTTACATGTATCAAAACTCAACCTTGGCACTTAAAATCATGGAATTTTATTGTATATGTGATTTATACTTTAATAAAGTTGATTAAATGAAAAAATACAAGCATATAGGAACAAATGTTCAAATAAACCTCAGTTTACTTTTTACAATAAAAATCTCTTGGCATATAGTTCTGCTAGTTTATTTGTGTTTAGGGCTGTCAGGTCTGGTCATTGGACTAAGATGAAATTTCAAAATTTCAGAGTATCAGTTTTTCATACTCTCAATAACTGTGTATTTCTCTTACAGATGAGAACTATGGGGGAAAAAGAATTGAGTAACTATTGGAAAATAGATCATTCTACTCTTATTCAAAATGAACTTCTCTTTTAAATTCATATTGATGTTTATTCTGAGTCTGCTAGAGGCCCAGGGTGTACCTCCAGATGGCCTGAACACCTAACTGCTGGCCTCTTATACATGCATATTAGTGGTCATAAGGGCTGGAAATTTGAGGGACGGCATGTAAATGCTTTGGAGCAAATTTCTAACCACTACTTTATATCCATCACTATACTCAGCTTACCCACCTAATGCAACTGAGTGTTTAATGAGATAAAAAACTTCTGCATGCTAAAGAGCGCCATATTAGAAGACCGAATAATCTGTTCCTTTATGGTTTATCCTTCCATGTGTCTTTTGCCGTTACAGTTGATCAAGCCAGAAATCATCTGACACCTGTAAGCCTAGGCTAGGACACCTCGAAGGCTAGGTTCAGCTTAGGACTCAAGACTGTCTGTAGACCACAGTGCCTTCAGGTGGCTCAGAACACGTATTCCAGCAAACAAGGCAGAGGCAGCATGGTTGCCTTCTGATCTAGTCTGAGAGGTTACATAGTATCACTTCCTCCAAACTGCATTGGTCACCAGTGAATCACTAAGGCCAGCTCCAGATTCAAGGGGAAGGGAATTAGATCCCAAACCACAAAGTAAATCCGACTCTTTCCCTCTTTCATTGCCCTAGTCAAATCCTGTTGAGTATACCTTTGAAATATTTCTTGATTTCCCAATCTTTTGTCCACTGCCACCACTCAACCTTGGTCCCACGTTCCCTCTGACTTGAACTCCGGCAAACTTGGGTCTCTGGTCACTCTGACCTCCGTTCTCTTCCAGGAAGTTCCCAACCGTCTTAATGTCCTACTAAAGGGAAAAACAACCTTAACTTGACAATGGCAAAGGCCTCCAGTATCTTGTAGTTTGTCTTTACCATATGGAAGTTCTTTTGAAAACCTCCCTTTTTCCCTACCCCCAACTCCCAAGTATATAATGAGGCAGGGCACACAACCCCGGGGCAGTTGCTTTTTCTGCCCAGGGATTCTGTCCCTGGGCTTTAATAAAACCACCGTTTTGCAACCCCCCCCCCAAAAATAATAACTTCCTCAAATCCCATTATCACTGCCCTCCTCAAATATTCTAAGCATCCCCCCTTCTACAGAAAAGATGCTAAACTCAACCCAACATTCAAAGCAATCCACCATTTGACTCTGACCTCTCTTTTCTGCCCTTTCTTCTACATTCCTCCTCTGCCCTTTGGCCTTAGACCTCATACCCACCACTCATGCTGCTGAGCATTTCCTAAACCTCTTCCATCTGGCCTGTAGTCAGGCTGCTGCCACGCCTGCTTGGAATTTCTCAGGCTTCCATCCATCCTTCCATGCCCAGTTCAGACTTCCAAGAAACCTGCCTTGGAATCAATCTCTTCTACCCCTCCGCACATTTCATCTTTAGTATTGCTCTCCTCACAGTCTGTATGCACATAGTCATTTAACATACACTACGATTACTCCAAAATACCTAGGGTGGGTCTTTCCTTATTTATAGTGCCAGCTACCTCGTGAATGACTTGTTAACCCTTGTCTTCCCACACTGTTTTACAATATATTGTGTAATTAAGCTTAGTATCGTTTGGCTTTCTATATAACTGTCTTATTCCTAGTCTGTGAGGACAGAAGTTCCCATTAAGAGGAGTACGCATCCTTTAAAACCCATTTAGAAATGGTTTTCACGGGGCGCCGTGAAGTCCTTAAGCGGCTGCCTTCAGCTCAGGTCGTGATCCCAGGGTCCTGGGATCGAGCCCCGCATCAGGTTCCCTGCTCAGCCGGGAGCCTGCTTCTTCCTCTGCCTCTCCTCCTGCTTGTGAACTCTCTCTTTCCCTGTCAAATAAATAAATAAAATCTTAAAAAAAAAAAAAAAAGAAATGGTTTTCAGGGATGTATTGTAGTATCCCTGACCTAAGTACCGTGCATTTGAAATCACACATTTTAAAAAATCGATCCTTCTTCCTAAAGAAACACACTTGTAAAATTCCCATTTCATAATAAACCTAAATTAGCACCTTTAAGTTAGTGAAGCTTAGACGTTTATAGATAGTTGACTAAGTTTAGTATTTTTTGTTACCTGAAACCAAGTCATAGCGCGTACAATATAAAACCTCACAGACCTGTTTCTACAGGTTAGTTAATACCAGATACACACTAGCAGACCAGCAGAGCAAGGTAATTAACCTGCATTTCACCTTCCAATCAATGTACTTGGTTTTGATTCTAGAAGTTAAGCTCATGAATCAGTAATCAGCATTTTAAAGAATGCTTCACCTATTAATTCCATTCATACTTCAAAGCATGTTTGAATATAAGAGTTGACACAGTTTAATCCATCATGGTTTCAAGGAGTTGACACAAATACAGTCATTTAGGAGAGCAGATTGGCTTTGTTGTAGTTTAGAGTTGCAACATCGACTCTGTCACGGACACGTTTGCTTATGAAACGGTTAGGGAAGTATCAAACTAACGTTTATAAATAAAGTTGCACCAGTTGGATGCCTCTATTTAACAGCAAGGGAGTAATGCATCTATAAATTAAAAATGCAGGCTGGTCAAGTTGCTTTCCTTTTCTAACTTGGTGAGGCAGCCTGAGGCTTTAAGAATGTTCCATGTCTGCTGTTTGACATCCTTCTAATAAGTTTAATATACAAAATTTCAAACCAACTTATCAATTGCTTGTAGCTAAAGTTGTAGTTTCTTTAAAAACTTCAGTAGAGGGGCGCCTGGGTGGCTCAGTTGTTAAGCGTCTGCCTTCGGCTCAGGTCATGATCTCAGGGTCCTGGGATCGAGCCCCACATCAGGCTCCCTGCTCGGCGGGAAGCCTGCTTCTCCCTCTCCCACTCCCCCTGCTTGTGTTCCCTCTCCCGCTGTGTCTCTCTCTCTCAAATAAATAAATAAAATCTTTAAAAAAAATAAAAATAAAAAAATAAAAACTTCAGTAGATGGGGCGCCTGGGTAGCTCAGTCAGTTAAGCGTCTGCCTTTGGTTCAGATCATGATCCCAGGGTCCTGGGATCGAGCCCCACATCAGGTTCCCTGCTCGGCGGGGAGTCTGCTTCTGCCTCTCCCACTCCCCCTTGCTTGTGTTCCCTCTCTCGCTGTGTCTCTCTCTGTCAAATAAATAAAATATTTTTAAAAATTAAAATAAAAATTGCAGTAGATATTCTCTCTGACAAAGAAATAAAATCTTAAAAAATTTATATGTTCTCAGAAGAACATTTTAAATTATATCAATACAAATTAACTTCTGGAAGTAGTTTTTATTCTTTATTATGAACTTGATCTTAATATTCTATTTAACATGAGTATCGTACTTAAAAATAATGTGAATATTTCTAGGAAACAAAGAACAAGGACCTCCTTTTCATCTTTACCTCCCTCTCCACCGTTTGGTAATGTGAGGGAAATACGGTATCTTGTAACAACAAGACAGTCTTCTCGGGGCACCTGGGTGGCTCAATCATTAAGCGTCTGCCTTTGGCTCAGGTCATGATCCCAGGGTTCTGGGATCGAGCCCCGCATCGGGCTCCCTGCTCGGCGGGAAGCCTGCTTCTCACTCTCTCACTCCCCCTGCTTGTGTTCCCTCTCTCACTGTGTCTCTCTCTATCAAATAAATAAAATCTTTAAAAAAAAAAAAAAAGACAGTCTTCTCAGCTGATGCCCTTGTATGTGGAGCAGAGACAAGCCAACCCTGCTGTGTCATAACTCTTGACTCACAGAAGCTGTGAACATAATAAAATGGTTGCTGTTTTATATCATTACATTTGGGGTGGCTTGTTCAATAGCAGTGGATAAGTGGATAAGGTTAGATGTCATTAACAAAAGAGAGGACAGCAGTTTGGATGAGCTTGACGTGCCTGCAAGCTGGTATTTAGAGATGTGAGTCTAAGGCTCAGGAGAGAAGTTCAATCTAGAAACAAATATTTACCAATTATTTGTGTAAAGGCAATAATTGAACAAGTGGAAGAAGGTGAGTCACCCAAGGAAGTGCATGCAGTGTAGTAAGAAAGGAAAGTCAGAGACTGAACTGGAGGCAGAAAAATGAGTTTGGGAAGAGGAGTCTGGGAAGGAGGATGAGAAGAAGTTCCCTGAGCCAAAAGGAATAGGGAAGAAGGAAATCAGAAAGGGACAAGTTGGGGGCGCCTGGGTGCCCTAGTCCGTTTGGCAACCGACTCTATTTCAGCTCAGGTCGAGATCTCAGGGTCCTGGGATTGAACCCCATATCCAGCTCCACGCTCAGCAGGGAGGCTGTTTGAGATTCCCTCCCTTTCCCTTTTCTTTTGCCCCTCTCCCTGCTCGCATTCTCTCTCTCAATAAATAAATAAATCTTTTTTAAAAAAGAGACAAGTTGGATATGATTGTGATAAGTTTTAAAACATTATAATAGCTGTGTTTCTACATATGAGAGAATATTTTTTTAAATATTATTTACTTATTTATTTGACAGAGAGTGAGAGAGAGCACAAGCAGGGGGAGAAGCAGAGGGAGAAGGAGAAGCAGGCCCCCTGCTGAGCAGGGAGCCGGATGTGGGACTTGATCCCAGGACCCTGGGATCATGACCTGAGCCGAAGGCAGACGCTTACCCGACTGAGCCACCCAGGCGTCCCATATGAGAGGTTATTAAAATAATACATGCTCCATGTGAATATGTTTGATAAATCATGTATTAAGTTTAGATTTTAAAAATGATCTTAGTCCATAAATTGCCGAGATCTTCTCAGGTACCAAAATTTAGGTAATAAAATAATTCCCATTAACATATCTGATAGCAGTTTCTCAAATTGTATTTAAATTTGAAATTCTTTAAAGTACCAGTAGGTGGAGCACATTCGTTGAAGAAAATCTAATTCTGGGTTTTGGGGACTTACTGGGGGGCCCGAGGAGACAGAAGAGAAAGTGAAGAGAAGTGAACAAGGAGGGAGAGACAAGGGAGAGGGAGAGGAGGGACATGAGAGAAGGAGAACATGACAGAAAAGGAGAGAGAGACAGGAGAGAAGATAAGAGAACTGTTGGGGATCGCTGGTTCATTCAACTATGGTACTAGTGGAGAGATTATCTAAACACATTATTACATATTTAATCAATCAGGGTTAGTTTGACTATCATGTTTATATCTTGGCAAATGGCTCTATTGTTTCATTTTTCTCTTCATTACAGAGATTCTGGAGTTGGCAATGTCTATAATCCCAATTATGTTGAATTCCTAGGGAGTTCCTGAGTTGTGATTTGCCTGACATCATGTGAAATGGGTGCATTTTTCTTCGAGTTCATAATGCTAATTTGACTCTCAAAAGGATACATAATCCTGAAAGGACTGAGGACTGTTCATCTAAATCAGGAGAGTGTCTCTACTCTAGGGGATGTGCATGGTAATTCAGTGAAGAAAGGTAAGAAAATATTTTTATCCTTTCAAAAATTCTACTTTTGTGTGTAATTAATCATTTGTCCATAATAAACTAGTACATTAATGCATATATTTAATTTACAAATAAGTAAGGATATTTTAGAGGTCAAAATTAGTAGCACATGATCAAAAAATTTCAAAATTTGCTTGTCCATATAAATGGTGTACATTTTTACTTTTAAGGACTAAAAATGAAAGTGGAGAAATCAGAAAGCAGAATATACTGATAAATCAAAGGAAGAAAACATACAAACAATACAGCTTGACTTCTGGCTGGAGTTACAGGGGAGGAAATGTAAATATGCTAATTTCTCATTGATATTAGAGGAAACTAATGGATATTGTCTAAAGAAATGAAAAACTAAGATGATAAATAAAGATGTAATAATAAAGGTATTCACTAGAATAGAAATATAAATACCAGAATTATCCACAAAACTCACAAACATAATACGGAGTGAAGAAAAACCCCTGTAGAATAAGACATACAGTATGATTTCATTTGTATAAAACTCAAAAGATACAAAGCTAGACCATAGACTTTTTTCTTATTATTGAAGTGTAGTTGACATACAATGTTTATTAGTTTCGAGTGTACAACACAGTGCTTCAACAGTTCTATACATTATTCAATGCTCACCACAAAGTGTAGTCACCGTCTGTCACCATATAACATTATTACGATACTATTGAGTATACTCCAGGCTGTAATTTTCACATAGGCTGTTTTTAGGTGATAAAACTAATGAAAACCAATGACAACACAAATTCAGGTAAGTAGGGAGAAGGATTGAGTCAGGACTTGCAAAACACTTTCAAGTTCTCAAGTGGCCATTTCAATATTTCAACATATCAATAGAAAATTTCTTAGCATACTACTCATATTTTCTAAATGTAAAGAAATATTAAATATTTAGTTGAAACTCTTTAAAGCTGGGAGCTGAGAAACTTTACTCAGATATCAACATACACCTCTGTGGGTTTTCTTGTTGGCATCTCGATACATGTTTTTTTAAAAAACAAGTTTTTTTCCCTAATATTTAAATTACTGTCTATACTTTGTGGAAATTTTGGAAAAAAAACCAAAAGTATCAAGAAGCAAATAACCATCACATTTTATACAGTACTCAGAAATAATCAAAACTACTCAATATTTTGGTGTATTTCTTTCTAGCTATTTCATGCATGCTTGAATATAGGTAAGTCATACTGTGTATATAATTTTGTATCCTGATGTTTCCCCTTTAACTTTATATCTTAAGCATTTCTCCCTGTTATTTAAGACTTTCAAAGGCAGAGGACAGGCTGGGACTGAAAATGGGTTTTTTGAAAATGTGCTACTGACTGGGGGCTCAAAACCATTGCTCACCCTCTTTCTCCAAGGGAATTTGGCTTCCAGCTGGGCAGGAGATTCAAGGGCTGTTTTCTAGAAAATTATTTTCTAGAACAGTTCTAAAGGAAAAAAATAATACTTTACCACTGGGAGCTTTGGTGTGTTCACCACAAAATGATTAGCTCTTTCCTTTGTATACCCCCATCTCTGCACACTCATCTCTTCACCCCCAGCGCACCCAATCCAGTTTTTAGTGCCTCTTTAGAGGAATGGATCATCAGATTTTTGGGGAAAATCTCCAAATATGAGAAAGAGAGAGAGAAATAAGCAGAGACAACAAACAGACCTGTAGCATTAATATCTTCAGACAGGTAAGAGATTAAATTTATTATTTAGAAATATGGAGGTAGGGCGCCTGGGTGGCTCAGTTGGTTGAGCGACTGCCTTCGGCTCAGGTCATGATCCTGGAGTCCCGGAATCGAGTCCCACATCGGGCTCCCTGCTCAGCGGGGGGTCTGCTTCTCCCTCTGACCCTCCTCCCTCTCATGCTCTCTGTCTCTCATTCTCTCTCTCTCAAATAAATAAAGAAAAAAAAGAAATATGGAGGTAAACAGAAGATGGACCTAAAAGTTTTTTTTTTTTTTTAAGATTTTATTTATTTATTTGACAGAGAGAGACACAGTGAAGAGAGGCAACACAAGCAGGGGGAGTGGGAGAGGGAGAAGCAGGCTCCCCACAGAGCAGGGAGCCCGATGCGGGGCTCGATCCCAGGACCCTGGGATCATGACCTGAGCTGAAGGCAGATGCTTAACGACTGAGCCACCCAGACGCCCTAAGATGGACCTAAAAGTTTTAAAAGTCATTGCTTTTGGAGAGCAGGACTGGGGTGGATAGAACTGGGATAGAAAATGGCTGTTTTTCATTATAAGCCTTTATTTATATTTGATTTTTTTTAACTTCAGGCATTCATTTATTAGATTAATACAAATATTAAAAAGTAAAAGCCATGGATTTTTTTAGCTTCTCAAAACATCATTTTCTTTATGCATATTTTTCCATCATGTAGGTGTTTCTTATCAGAAATAACTTTCCATTGTTACATTAATTTTTTATCATGAGTTGTCATTACTTCATCAGTGTTTTTAAAGAGCTCTTCCTGTTTTTAACCTCGCTAAGATTAATTAAATGCATGTTATGTTCTAAATAGTTCTACTTTAAGAGATCAGATATGGTAGAAAAAATTATTTCACAGGTTCTAATAATTCTTCAGGATTCATAGAACTTTCTGTGCAGCACTCAAGTATCTTTTCTATATATGCTAATAAGTAAAATTAGTGTTCATAAAATTCAAACTGTATAGTCACAGATTTCATACACATCTAGGTAAATGGGGAAGGTAGGTATTTCAGAGGGTGCGTGCTAGACAATGCCCCAGATATGTGACCTCTTTAAGATTTTAGTTTAGAAGTTACATTGAAATTAATGACCATCTAACAAGTTGACCACAGTTTCTGGGTTATGTTTTCTAAGGGCAATAGCCTTCTGTCTCAACCACAAAGGTATCTCATGAGTTGTAGAGGAACTTGAGCATATTTGTGTTTATAAAGAAAGAAACCTAAAAAAAAAAAAAAACATATTCCAGTTTTTATAGCGTTACTTTTTGTTTTCTTCAAATTCTATTTTAGTGACACTTGAAGGGCCTGCTACCAATGGCTGAAAAACCTCAACATGGTTTCCTTGGCAATCCCTAGAATGAGGAAATGAAAGGAAAGTTCACCAATTAAAGAACAAAAACCCATAACCCCTCATGATCCCCTTTGATTCCCACCAAATTAGAGGAAGCTGTATGGAGGGAATAAGCCAACCCAGGTCTTAGAGAAGAATATCTGGCCTCCTCCCTTCACACAATCTATGGGCAGCTACCACAACATCATTAGCTCATGGTCGGATTGGTATGAGATATAACACAGGTGAGCAAAGAGATGAGATTGAAGGATACTTTCCGTTGAGGAAAAATGAGTTACAAGCTGAAGAACACTTCTTCCTGAAATCTTTAGGCTTTCTCTGAGTGTCGTTACATGGTTGGGTTTGCACCCTGGCCAGGTTCTGATGTGGGCAGGTGGGGTGGAGTCCTCTCATTCTTATTACACTTCTGCGGTGGGACATTCTTTCACTGTTGTTTGTTCCTCATAATTTTTCAGTGCGTTGCTATCATCTTACATAAAGTCATAAATGCCTCAGACTCCTCTTATTGGCATAGCATGAATTGTACCTGAGTTATTAATTTAGAAAAATATCTTAGAGTATACACATTTGAAATGCATATGTACAAAGACAACATAGCAACATGTTTTCATTGTTTCACAATGTTCTCTCTACTCATGTCTTTTCCTTGAACCCTTTAATTGTCTCCCATCATAAAATATTTTTAATTATGTAAACCTCGTAAAAATTTAGGTAGATATGCTAACACAAACTCATTTTCTCTTTTTTGTAACTCATCTTTTATGTTTTTAATGTAGAGTTTTTGGTTCTTTATCACATCTCTGTGGCTTGATATTTTATCCTCTGGATTAATTTCAATACTTTCTTTTCTGTTACTACAATGTTTTCCCTTGCACACACACCTGGACTTTCACTGAACATCTTTTTAAATTCTGGGCATTTATCATCTATGTCTCCTCCTCATTTCTTCTTTGATTTGGATAATTCATGTGTCCCTTCCTTATATGTGGAAATCTAAATCTAGCCCTACATAATTGCTTCAAATGATGAGAATCTATTTACTTATGTATACTCCTAACGTATCCTAAAAAAGAATGAAGGTGATTTATAATCACACATAAAACAGGATGGGATGAATTCAATTAGAAATAAGAAAAGTTAGCAAAGAGAAACTAACGCTGAGAACTTAAGAAGCCAAGACTGCAGTCAGTACCCGTATGTTGCCAAATAGAGCCACAGTTCGTTTTCTTAGTGCTGTATCCCTGGTTTTTGTTCACCAGCTTCAATTTTCTTTCTTGTAGTCTGAGGATTACAACTCACTTATATTAGTCAGGGTTCTCCAGAGAAATCAAACCAGTAGGATGTATATGGGATGTATATATGGGCATATATATATTTATATACATCAAGGTATATATGTATATAAAGAGATCTATTTTAAGGAATAGCCTCATGCTGTTATGGAGGCTGGCAAGTCTGAAATCTTAATCTCAGAGACTGGAGACCCAGGAAAGAGCCGATGCTACAGTTGAAGTCCAAACAAAGGCCAACGACTGCAGAATTTCCCTTCGCTCAGGGGAGGTGAGTCTTTTGTTCTCTTTGGGCCTTCAGAGGATTGGAGGAGGCCCACCCACATTATGGAAGGCAATCTGCTTTGCTCAAAGTTCACTGATTTCAGTGTTAATCTTATTGAAAAACACCCTCACAGAAACATCCAGAATAATTTTTGACCACCTGTCTGGGCAGTGTAGCACAGCCAAGTTGACATATAAAATGAACCATCACACCACTAAAGCCTGCTCTTTGCCTTTACCCTCCACTTACCTTTCTTTTCCTCTGTGTGTGCCCCCTTTCCATTTTCCTAGGCTTTGAAACTTCTCTTAATCCTTTTCTTCTTTTTTTTAAATTTTTTTTGATGTAGTGTTCCATGTTTCATTATTTGCGTATAACACCCAGTGCTCCATGCAGAACATGCCCTCTTTAATACCCATCACCGGGCTAACCCATCCCCCCACCCTCCTCCCCTCTGGAACCCTCAGTTTGTTTCTCAGAGTCCATCATCTCTCATGGTTCATCTCCCTCTCCGATTTCCCCCCTTCATTCTTCCCCTCCTACACGAAAGAGACTCCAAGGGTGCCATCAGGCCACAAGTCCATATTTCCAGGATTGGGTGAAGCTCCTCCCCTTTTTTGGTGGCCAAGGACTGCTTATGAATAGTCTTCTGGGGTGTCCTGGGCTCCTGCTAACCTCTCCTCCAATGGCACTACCCCCCTCCCCCTTCCCATGCTCTTGTAAAAACTCTTTCTGTTGTTCCAGGCCTGTCTTGAGCCACCACTTCTGTTAAAGCATTTCACAGGAGGAAGTAGCTTTGCTAACCCAGGCCACATTTTCTAGGTGCTCAGGAAGCCAGTCCACAGGGTTGTGGCTTTAACAATTGACTTTACTCCCCAGTGAGGATGAAGCAATGGAACAGTTCTGGGGAAAGCTTCCTGGGGCCCAGTGGTCCGATGTGTCTCCGCTGCTGGAGGGGCATCTTGTTCCATCATTCCACCTCTTGTTCCCCTGGATAGGGACCCCAGGCCACAGTCAAGAGGTTGTGGGATTTCGTTGCTCTCCCTGGCAGGGTTCTGAAGCTTGTGAGGAAAAATAACCCTCTAGTTTTCTTTCAGAGGGAAAACAAAACCAAAAATGAAACGAAACGAAGACCAATAGGTGGCAACACACACAAAAAAAATAAAGGCAGAGACTCAAATATTGTATTGTCCTTCCCTCCCCCAAATTTTCCTTTTCCAACCAGACACCAGGGGACCCTTAAATGCATACTGATTATTTCTGAAACATTTTATAATATTCCCATTCTACCTGCAGGTAGACCAGTCATCCCTTTGTGATCTAGGGAAAGTCACACAGACTCTAAAGTTAACTCATCTGAAAACTAGAATGAGTAATGTGCGCTTCTCAAAATTATTGTGAGATAATGCGTGGGAAAGAGTTCTGTAACCTGGTAAGTGTTGTCTGAACGTTCGGTATTTAGTAAATCAGTTAAAACCATCCCGAAGACATTAAAACAAGCGATCAGAAAATGAGACAAATGAGTAGTGGTCGCTCTAAAAGTAAGGAGTAGATGAGACTTGTCAGGAAGAAAAGTTGAGTCATTTGCGTTATGCTTGCTCCCCTCCAGGTGGGAATTATAAATGTACCTGTATGTTTTGCTGTGCAGGGAAAGCTGGATCCTTACGCCTTACCCATAAACACCTGTGCCACCTGCCAGGTGCTTTCCACTTTAAATTAAACTGCTTTTCACTTTTTCTGGTCAATGTCAAAAATAATCATTACTTTAAAAGCTAAGAAATTTGAGGGACGCCTGGGTGGCTCAGTCGGTTAAGCGTCTGCCTTCGGCTCAGGTCATGATCCCAGGGTCCTGGGGTTTGGGATCCAGCCCTGCTCCACGGGGAGCCTGCTTCTTCCTCCGCCTTCTGCTCCCCCGGTTTGTGCACCCCCCCAAACAAATATATAAATCTTAAAAAAAAAATAAAGCTAAGAAATTTGAGTCATCCAATGGAGAAATTTAGCTGGAAAAGTGGAAAACAATTCAGTGATTGGTATTTACACATCTATCCAAATATTAAACACATTTTTTTTAAAGATTTTATTTATTTATTTGAGAGAGAGAGAATGAGAGACAGAGAGCATGAGAAGGAGGAAGGTCAGAGGGAGAAGCAGACTCCCTGCCGAGCAGGGAGCCCGATGCGGGACTCGATCCCGGGACTCCAGGATCATGACCTGAGCCGAAGGCAGTTGCTTAACCAACTGAGCCACCCAGGCGCCCTAAACACATTTTAATATATATATTTATTGGGGGAAGGAAATAACATGTTACCTCTGTGTATCTTAATTCTTTTATTTAACACTGTTTCCCACCTACTATTTAACTTTTGAATTCTCTTCTTTGGTTTTCTGTTTTCTTCCTTTATGGTCACAGACTGGGGACAGCATTTGAAAGTATGCCACATCAAAGGTGACCAAAAGAATTTGTTTCCTGGCTCTGCAAAAGCCTCCTCTCCCTGACAGTCGGCCCTGGTCCTCCCACCATATCCATCTCACCCCACGTTGAACCCAGGAATATTTGGTATCTGTAACTCCCATCTTATTCTCATGCACTGCTTAGCAGTATCATTTATCTCTTTGCAAATTTAGATTTACACTTAGATGTTCTATTTCTCCTCACACTAGCTAATATTAGTAGCTACCCTAATTGGGGATTTACTACGTGGCGGGCACTGTTCTAAAATTACATGAGTTAACTTATTCAATATTAGAAATATTCCTATGAGAATTATCCCCCATTATCCCCCATTGCATGTATGAGTAAAACTGAGGTGTGGGGGTGGGGGTGAAGTATTCCCAGCCACAGGTAGTTTGAGTTAGGAAAGCTCCTTTGGAGTCAAGACTTTGCCTCACAGCTGTGTACTTTTCAGTACTTCATGATTTGCATTCAATAAGGGACCTGTAAATGTGTGTGGATGTTCCTCTGTGAAAACAAATCCATAACAAATTGTTATGGAAAAAATAAAGAAAAAAAAAAAGGCTAGGGAACTTACACTCTACTAATGCTATTTTTATGGTTTTCTCCTTATCTTTTTTTTCTCCATTAAATTAAAAATTTTAGATTAACCTGACTTGTACTGAATTCAGAAACAAGAAATGTTAATGATACGGAGGTTTTCCTGGCACTGATTTTTTCAAAGTATCAACCTGTGCTTTGGAGACATAACTAGAAACATGGACAGAAACTCCCTATTATGCAACAAACCACTTCCTGTGTCTGTTTATTCATTTATCTGCAGTGTTTTAGCTGCACTCTTCTCCTCGGGTAGGGTCATATAATTGCAACTATCTCACTACAATATCACAGTGTGGAAGAGCATGGACTGATTTGGTAGCGAGCTATTGAGGTTTGGATCTTAGATAATTCTGTGTAACTAATACACGCCTCATTAGGGTGGTAAAAAGGATTACTTATGTTAATATATGTAACTCACTTAAAACAGTGCAAGGCACATAATTAAGTACTTTATATCTGTTTACTATTACTACTAAAACCCCACAATCTTAGGACTTCTACGTAATCACGCCTTCTGCAATCAGCCACTTCAACTCAGTTCAACCTGAAGGGTAAGAAAAGAGAAGTCTCGGGGCGCCTGGGTGGCTCAGTCGTTATGCGTCTGCCTTCGGCTCAGGTCATGATCCCAGGGTCCTGGGATCGAGCCCCGCATCGGGCTCCCTGCTCCGCGGGAAGCCTGCTTCTCCCTCTCCCACTCCCCCTGCTTGTGTTCCCTCTCTTGCTGTGTCTCTGTCAAATAAATAAATAAAAAAAAATCTAAAAAAAAAAAAAAAAAGAGAGAAGTCTCTATTCTCATAGCAGCATCAGAGATTAGATATGAAAGGAACCCAGGGGTCCGCTGCTCACACTTCTCCAGCATACACCTAACAGGTGGCAGTTGCAATTCTGCCTGAACATTTCCAGTGTTGGGAAGCTTACTATGTCAGACAATGTCCTTCCATGATTGACAGTTTAATTATGAATAAGTTTATATTTTATACTGAACAGAAATTTATCTTTCTGTAAATTCTACTCACCAGTTCAAATATTGGATCAGCCAAGCAGTGGTTTTCTGATTTCTTGGGCAGAAGTGCTTTGGGAGTTTTTTAAATGTTTGATTCAAATTTTATTTTTTTTAAATACATTTTTGAATTATTTGTTAAAACAGAAATCCCCCCCCACCAAAAAAAAATTATGGAATATCCCTGGGAAGATTGCTTAGCTTCTCCTATTCTCTGCATTTTAATCTGTAAAATGGGCATAATTAGTAAATGAATAATAAGCATTCAATAAATGTCAGCTGCATCTTTATAATTATTATCATTGTATTTTTTGCATTTTGATACGAACTCTTAGGAGGATTCCTTAAAAACCTGTAACTCTAGCTTGCTCGTGCTTGCTGCAGACAGTCCTCAACTGTCCTTTTCTTCAACCCAGTCGAGGTCTTCTTGACCTTGTACTACAAGTTTGTCATACAAACTTGACCTTGTAATAAACTGAGCTGGGTCCACATCCCCATCCCGATAATCCATCATAGGTGATGACTCTTGCAGTCCCTGAGGATCTTCCAGGACCGATGTTTACATTCCCTGTTTTCCTGGTAGTAGATGCTTTGGAAATCCAGGGGAGCTGAGTTTCACCCACACTGAGGTGTTGAGAGGCCTTCCGTGGTTAAGTGACGCTGTGTAAACACTACCCAATGTGAAGCCTGCCATTCCTACTCATTCTCAGCTGCCAGACCTTCCACAGGACTCCATGGCCTCAGAATAGGGAGAAATCCACCGCAGCGGCTTTTTACTTTGGGATAATTCCCATCTCATATTAATCCAGGTTTGCAGTCTGGAGACCTGGAGATTAGGGAGACTTCAAACACTCAATCCTCCAATTCAGAAAATCCTTTTGTGTTTCTCCTGCTTACCACTTAGCAACTCTGAACAGGAGCTAGAGTAAGGAGGAAGTCTGCCTGAGCTTGGCTAAAATGATAGCCCCCTTTCTTTATCTGTCCTGTAAATATCTGTGAAGCATATTTTTAAACTAGTTTTAAAAATTATAAATGTAATATATGTGCATGGTAACATTTTTTTCAAACATTACCAGTATAAGTATACAGAATAAAACAAAAAGTTACATATTTCCAACCACTATCACCTCTAATTTCACCCACTAATATAATTCCTTTTATATTGTTGCAGAAATTGTATACTCTTCTGTATTTCATTAGGCAATTATGCATATACACCTCCTTTTATGAGAATACTCAGGGATTCTTACTATAAACATATAAATGTATGCTCCCAATTTGGGGCATTTTTTTCTGTAGCAGCACATAGAGGATGCTCCTGCTTCTTTCTTTGCAAAGGCTCTACAACATTTCATTTAAGAAATTTATTTAACCAGCACCTTATTAATGGATACTGAGATTCCTTTTGTTGTTGTTGTTACTTTAGACTGTGGTAACAAGCCTCAAGAGATGGCCTCCAGTGAGCCCCATCTGCTGGCATTCATGCCCTTGTGTATCCCCACCCCTCACTGAATGGGGCTGACCTGTGTGACAAGAAGATATTATGGATATGGTGACGTATAACTTCCAGAACTAGGTCGTAAAAAGCAGTGGGACTCCTGCCTTGCTCTCTCTTGGGTCCCTCAGTCTGGTGGAAGCCAGTTACCACGCCATGGGGACACTCCAGCCTTCTGCTAACTGAGAAGTCTGTGGGGTGAGGAACTGAGGCCTCCTTCAGCTTGTCAGCCATATGAGTGAGTCATATTGGAACCTGATCTCCCAGCCCCAGTCAGACCTTCAGATGCCTCCACCCACACCTCGCCTACAGTCTTGCCTAAGCTCCTCTCCCGGGACACACAAACCGTATAAGATAATAATGTTTATTATGACTTTAAGCTTTTAAGTCGTGGGGTAATTTTTTACACAGTCATAGATAACTACAACACAAACAGTGCCATAACAATCATCCTTGTCTGCTCATTTTTGTGAGACTATGAAAGCTTATAAAACAAATTCCTAGATGTAAAATTACTGAGGTGGAAAGAATGTGAGTTGTAAATTTCACTTAATAATGTTAAATTTAACATTGTCCTACAATGGCAATGAATGAATGGGTTTCCTGACATCTACCCCAACATCACAGCCTACACTAGATTTTTGCCATTTTATAGATTTAAAAACATATTTCTTTTTTTTCAATTTGGATTTCTTAGTTATGCATGAGGTTGAGCATGTTTTTCATAGATTTATTAGCCTGTTATATTTATATTTCTGTAACCATCAATTGCTGTCTTTTATTCACCTTTATATTAAATTGCTCAGCTTCTTCCCATTAATTTGTTAGAGCTCTTTGTATAAGAAAATTAGCCCTTTTTTATATGTGTACATATTTTCCCCCATTTTGACATTTTAATTTTAACACTACTTATAGAG
Source organism: Neomonachus schauinslandi (assembly GCF_002201575.2). Classification (NCBI taxonomy): domain Eukaryota; kingdom Metazoa; phylum Chordata; class Mammalia; order Carnivora; family Phocidae; genus Neomonachus; species Neomonachus schauinslandi. Next base: position 44,968,233 of record NC_058403.1, on the reverse strand, counting down.
TCTTTTCAGAGTAGAAGATTTTTACTTTTTGTAGGGTATCTTTTAAAAAATATTTTGGATTTTATAAAAAACTTTCTCTACCACCCCTAAAATTACTAAAAGAAAAATCATCATATTATCTTCTGGTTCATATCTTGTATGTTTTTTTCTACCAGCAGTGGCGACTGGAAAATTGGGTCTCAAAAAACAAGAACAACAACAGGAACCCTGATTTGCAGTATTTGCCAATTACTGAAGTGTAAACAGTCCCACCTGTGCCCAATTATAAGCTATCAGTGTGAACTGAACACAGAGTCAGCTAGGAAAAGATGCACACAATTGGCTCCTACTAGCTGGTATATGGCAGGTCTAGCACATCACTGCACCAGAAATGTATTTTGACATAAGGGATGAGAGAGATCCAGGTTCTTTTTTTGTTGTTTTCCATATGGCTTTTTTTCCCCCCCAAAATGGTAAATTCACTTTTTTTATACTGAAGTGCTCAACTTTATCATATTCATATGTCTTATATATATTTGGGTCTATTTCTGTACCCTGTTCTCTTTCATTGATTGTCTATCTATTCCAACACACTAATTACTGGAGTTTTATAATATCTTAGAATATCTGGCAAGGCTAGTCCTCTTCAATAGTCTTCTCTTCTGGAGTTTACCCTGCCTCTGTTCATAGATTGCTCTTACAGATATGTGATTGACTTAGAAAGGTTTATAGCTTGACTCTTGCAAAATTTAAGCCTATAAATGTACACCACTAAAAGTATACCATGATAATGCTTACGTGATCATGTTCCAGGCAAGACCCAGGGATGCCTTTTGGTGAATGTTTTCGTCATGCATCGACACTCAGATAAAAGCAGTTGAGCACATAATTTGGTCATATTTTGATATTTTTATATAGATAGTGTTAATACTAACTTTAATTTTTAGATATGTGTCAGACTTTTATATTTATACTAGAGAATGAAAGAAAGTAGTGCCCTTCAGAAGTTCTATATCAGTTTAATGGAAATAGTCCAAGACTACAAGGTGAGTTCTTTTGAAGAACTGTTTGCAGATATTTATTATTATGAATTAGATTTTTTTCAATGCCATACAACTAAATAAAAATTTTGAGAGAATAGATTGGAGGCTGCCAGCAGAAGTAGATGCTGAGGTGTGTATAAGACTATAACTTTCATTAAAATAACTAAACTTTCATTCTAACATAAATTTTTAACAATTACAATTTTAGTTAGTATATTATGTATATAAATGTAAGCTTTTATTTCTTTTTTTTTAAAAAAGATTTTGTTTATTTATTTGTCAGAGAGAGAAACCACGAGCAGGGGGAAAGGGAGAAGCAGGCTCCCCGCTGGGCAAGGAGCCCAATGTGGGGCTCGATCCCAGGATCCCAGGATCATGACTTGAGCTGAAGGCAGAAGCTTAACCGACAGAGCCTTCCAGGCGTCTCTGTAAGCTTTTATTTCAACATAGGTTTTCACTGTTAAAAATGTTTGAAATCCATGAGAGGAGCCTTCAGCAAGATGTGGGGATGGGTGGGGCAGAGAGGTGCATCTCTTAACTGACTTGTAAAGTTGCTAGAGCTTATCTTTAGATACTCAATTCCCCAACCCACATCACCCCGTATACCTTAGGAACTAAATGCCCTCATCTTCTATGTTTTTTGTTTGTTTGTTGTTCTAATGTTCATCTACCCCCATCAAAAACTGATTTTAGAAACATAAATAAAAAGATCAGTGGTTGCCAGGAGTTAGGGTGGAGGGAGGGATGAATAGGCAGAACATAAAGGAGTTTTAGGGCAGTGAAACTACTCTGTGTGATAAAGTAATAGTGGACGCATGTCATTATGCATTCATCCAAGCCCCAAAAATATGCAACACCAAGAGTGATTCCTAATGTAAACTATGAATTTTGGGTGATAATGATGCATTACTGTACATTCATCAATTGTAATGAATGTATGGCTCTAGCAGGGGATGCTGATGATAAGGGAGGCTATGCATGTGTGGGGGCAGGGTGTGTGGGAAACCTCTGTACCTTCCCTTCAATTTTCCGATGAACCCAAAACTGCTCTAAAAAGTAAAGTTTATTTAAGAAAACCTGATCTCAGACCCTTTGTCATACTGAAATGTAAATGAAAGATCGAAGTGCCCCTTCTCCTAAGGGCTTCTGTGTTTTTAACAGGGAACGAAGCTGTAAAGCTGATGAACTTCAGTTCTGGCTGCAGGTGGATGTGAGAATTTACAGACATCACAGCCTTCCCATGAATCATAAGGAAAGGAGGGGAGCAGAGATGAAAGGCAGGAGGCAAAACTGAAAGAGCAGAAGAATTGAAGGCGCAGCATTTGTGTTCTGGTTGAGGCTTTATCATTTCCTGGATGGGTGATCCCAAGACTCGTTTTTCTCACCTGACCAATAAGCTTATCAAGAGCATCCTATCAGTGCTTTTTTTTTTTTTAAGATTTATTTATTTACTTTAGAGAGAGTGAGTGTGGTGTGTGAGGGGGAGGGGCAGAGGGAGAGAGAGAGAGAGTGTATTTTTTTTTTTTTTTAAAGATTTTATTTGACAGAGAGAAACATAGCGAGAGAGGGAACACAAGCAGGGGGAGTGGGAGAGGGAGAAGCAGGCTTCCTGCAGAGCAGGGAGCCCGATGCGGGGCTCGATCCCAGGACCCTGGGACCATGACCTGAGCCGAAGGCAGACGCTTAACGACTGAGCCACCCAGGCGCCCTGAGAGAGAGTGTCTTAAGCAGACTCCCTGCTGAGTACGGAGCCCAAAGCGGGGCTCAATCTCACAACCCTGAGTTCACAACCTGAGCTGAAAGCAAGAGTCGGTCGCTTAACCAACTGGGCCACCATGCACCCCATCAGTGCTTTCATGAAGTTAAATTGAGATAATATAAGAGAATGTGCTTCAGTAGTTGAAGTAATAGAAAATGTTGCTTAATCTCATAGAACGCAGATATGCTTTAGAAACATCTAGACTCCAAAATGGCAAACGGATCAGTCTGCCTTGATTTCATCAGTTTTACTCTCCTTCTTAAACTCGGTGTCTCAACTTCCTCATCTCTAAAATTGGGATAACAATATTTACTCTTCCAGATTGTTTGAAGGATTAAAATAGATATGCATGTAAAGTATTTAGAAAAGTATCTGTCTCTCCCTCCTCCCACTCAAGTTAAGTGCTCGACAAGGGTTGTTGCTGTTGTTGCTGTTTCCTTCCCAGATCCACAGGGAAAGACATTAGTGTCTGTCCCGGAAGCTCAGCTCAATCAAGAGTTCAACCCCCCTGCCCCAGGACAGAAAGCTCTCTGACCTTCCCATGACTTCTCTTAAGGCATTTATCACTTCCTACCCCTCTCTGCGCACAGCTCCCGTGCTCCTCCCTCAACACTTTGGGTGGGTGTGTGGCTTTTGCCCCCACCGTTCTATTAAAATTGCACCTGTTTTAGAGGAAGTAAACTTTAAAGGGTTCTTTGGACAATTAGAAGTGAAGTGATAACATTTAGAAAGGCAGAGAACTTTAAAAAGACAGAACTTTACAAACACAGTGATCAATTCTATTTTAACTTGCAAAATGCAGTTAGGGAGAGAACTGGAATAATACTCATTATTTGTAACTGCTGATACATACCTGAAAAAGATGTTGATTCTTCTTTTCTTCATTTGTATTTTCAGTTGCCACCTGTCTTCTTAGATAGAAATAACTTCCTTTCTATAAAGCTGCTGGGTTTCTCTGGGAGCGGGGAGACTCTGAACATTGCGTGTGATTGCTTTACTCATTTTAGTACAGAGATCAGTCACCAAGTCACCCTTTGCTCTCCAGTGATAGCTCCCACCTCTCATTTTCACAAGAAATGTTAAAGCAAATGAGTCAGCCCAAGGGCCCTTCAAGAATGGCACGCGATGCTTAGGGTAACCTCAAACTTAGCTGGACCAAAGAGGTCTCAAAAAAAGCCTTCAGAAACACTTCCTCCTGAAATACAGGCACACATCTGGTTTCCTTTTTTCTCTATTTGTCTCTTATTTGGCTTTCCAGGTTTCATTTAACTTTTTAAAAACACGAAGGTATGATTTTTAGTTGGAATAAAAGAACAGTGATAGAGTAGCCTGTGATCGTCCCCTTTAAGGTAAGATTCTGCCTGCTTCTGTGTAAAGAAAGTATTTTGAATAGTAGAAAAGGGTGGGTGTGTTGATTCTCCTAATGATCAGTCACCTCTGAGTCAACAAGTACAGTACTAGAAAAATCTTTTTGCTTAAGTTGCATCCTTGGTTTCTTTTTCTTCCTGAGATAAATTTGGTTTCAATGACTGTTTTCAAAACCAGTGCCTTGTGTTTCTAAGTACATTTTAAAAAATCACAACAATGTTTCAGTACTTGGAATGGTATGTGCAATAAAATAATTCTTAAATAATAGGGTGCCTGGGTGGCTCAGTCAGTTCAGCATCTGCCTTTGGTTCAGATCATGATCTCAGGGTCCTGGGATCGAGCCCTGCATCAGGCTCCCTGCTCCGCGGGAAGTCTGCTTCTCCCTCTCCCACTCCCCCTGCTTGTGTTCCCTCTCTCACTGTCTCTCTATCAAATAAATAAATAAAATCTTTAAAAAAATTAATTCTTAAATAATAAGAGAAAAACAAAAATATGTGGCCGAGAAATTCTAAATGAATCCTAAATTTAAACCACTTTTTAACCAGCTTTGTAAATAACCACTTGTTTATAAAGGAGGAGGTAATTTATGCGGTGAAAGGGGAAAGAAAGATTTTGGCTTCTTTGAACTTTTATTATTGTTCCTGTGTGTATATCCTCTAGAAAGAAAGCAAACCAATAGCATTTTTTTTTAAGATTTTATTTATTTATTTGGCAGAGAGAGACACAGCGGGAGAGGGAACACAAGCAGGGGGAGAGGGAGAAACAGGCTTTCTGCCGAGCAGGAGCCCGATGCGGGGCTCGATCCCAGCACCCTGGGATCATGACCTGAGCTGAAGGCAAACGCCTAATGACTGAGCCACCCAGATGCCCCCAAACAATAGCATTTTAAAATGGTTTAGTCACTAATCATCGTATTCCATAAGCATTCTTTCTTGTTGGCAAGATTTCAGTGTATTATCAGACTGAGTATTATCAGACTGGTATCATTAGACACAAGGACTCTGGGCAGCAGGACAGTGAATAAAGTTGGTGAGAAAGGAAACTTTGATATTAGAGAAGCTGATTTAGCCCCATACACAGGATAGAAAAAGTCAACTATTTGACCAAAACATCCGTCTTTTTAAAAAAGCAGAATTTTAATCAGATGAACAGATAGGACTTCAGTTGGAATGTTTATTTTTGTCTATTTATACATGTTCTTTATAATCACTCAGATCAAAGGGTTTGGATTAGGTAGTATTATTCTTATGCATTTGAGTAAATCAGTATCTACAATAAAAATGCTGAAAGATTGTAGGAAAGGGCAAATTGGGCCAGATCTATGATCCATCCACCTTAATCCCACCTGTTTCAGACCGACCCAGGGGGTAGTAGGTGGAATGACCTGGTAGCTGCCCTCCAGGCAACTTCTAAAGTTTGAGAAGAGCCTGTGACCAATGCTAGTTGCCAACAACTGGGCAAATGTTTGGCTTGGTAATGCTTAATATTTGTTGAACAAATGAATGGACCATAAAGTAAACTATCCTATAATTATCTACATTCCCTTGAAGCTAATCTTCATTTATATTACTTCTTGGATATGACAAGTTCTTTAAGTGTCTTGCATTATCTTAAAAATTGCCTGTCTTCGGGGCGCCTGGGTGGCTCAGTTGGTTAAGCGACTGCCTTCGGCTCAGGTCATGATCCTGGAGTCCCGGGATCGAGTCCCGCATTGGGCTCCCTGCTCAGCAGGGAGTCTGCTTCTCCCTCTGACCCTCCTCCCTCTCATGCTCTCTGTCTCTCATTCGCTCTCTCAAATAAATAAATAAAATCTTTAAAAAAAAAATTGCCTGTCTTCAGCATCAAGAAAGTTTTTTTTTTCTCCCAACTTTGGTATTCCAGGATTTCATTTGATTTATCTTAAAGCATAAGACAGAGAGAGAATGATATATCCCCCTAATTGATGTTCTCCCTGACTCAGTTAAATTCCAGTTTCATTCAGAAGTGGAAGAATTCTGGTTTAGGTTGTAAATGGCCAACTCATAAGAAAACAAACTCTTGACCAGATTATTTATAGCATGGCCTCTGTGAAGGGTAAATATTAATTAGTTATGATTACTCCTTAACACCAGGGATGTTGCAAGATCAACAGGAGCAGATAAGAAAGAGGAGCATAATTTATAAGCAATGCCAGCAGAAGGTTAATTGCAGGGGAGTGAGCAATTATTATGTGGTAATGACTTATTGCAATAGTCTCTAACAGGTTTTTGTAGTATATATTAATACCATTTTAAAAGGCCTGGAGGGACTAAAAAAGGAAGGATGCAGAAGCTAATTCCTTTGGTTAACAGAGAATTTGCTGACAGAGACACTACCATATTTCACAATTTCCAGGAAGGAGAAACGGTTGATTAGTCACATCTCTTGTGAGCATGGGAGCGAAAGGTAGAAATCCTTTGCAATATATGGGCTACCCCAGATGAGACATTGCAGAGAATTTGGCTTATGGTTTGGGGCGTTGGAATGTAATTAAAATAGATCCAACTTGGAGGGGACATAGGAGAAAGCAGGACACAGTATAAGATTCTCAGATTGAAATAGCTCTATGGTAAGACTGTAGAAGTGATCCTGATAGCCTGAAACAAATGCTAGGCATTTAAGGGAGGGCTTGACAGTGACTTCCCCCCCGTGTTAAATCTAGGAGTGTGGTCATTTGGTTCCCTGCATTCACATTGAGTGTATGCAAAGAAAACCTAGTCTCTCGGGTATTTAATTACAAAGAATAACAAGTAGCAAAATTTTAGAAATTTTTTTTTTTTCCAACCTTTTTCTTTCAGGTAGAGTAGCTTATTCTGGGAGTAAGGAATCATTTTAGATTTGCATACTTACTTCTATCCCACACCAAAAATTCTGCATTGCTTAAGAGAGTACATTGGCACAAAAATTTTCTACCTCTAGCTTTTTCCTCGGTAAGCATACACTTTTACCAGATTGGGGACATTGTGAGAATTATTTCAGGAAGTACTTCAACTAGCAAGGATTGAAATGTTTTCCAAATGCCTTGTATTGGCTTCAAGGGTATTCATTCCCTTGGTTCCCTGTCTATGGGGTTGCTTCAGGCTAGCAGCCTCCTCCAGCGAGGTTTGGGGAGGGTGCACTACTCTTTTTTCAGCTGTGGCAATTGCTTGCTCCCCGTCTGCTTCCTTTTTTTTTTTTTAAGATTTTTTAAATTTATTTATTTGAGAGAGAGAATGAGAGAGAGAGAGAGCATGAGAGGGGGAGGGTCAGAGGGAGAAGCAGACTCCCTGCTGAGCAGGGAGCCCGATGTGGGACTCGATCCCGGGACTCCAGGATCATGACCTGAGCCGAAGGCAGTCGCTTAACCAACTGAGCCACCCAGGCGCCCCCGTCTGCTTCCTTTTGAACATAGATTTAAGCTCTGTTGTTATCAATCTCAGGCTACTTCGCTATCCTTTATTATCCCTCTTTATTAAGCCGCCTTGAATTATTGTAATTTTGGCAAGCCATCTTTTTCCTCCTGGGAGCCTGGCACATCGCCTAATATAATGAGAGAATATAAGAGGTATCTTCCATGTGAAGTAAGAGTTTGTATAATCTGAGAGTGAGAGAGAGACAAAGAGAGAGACAGAGATCTTCCACTAATTGTAATAGGGCTTTGGACTCAGAACTGGTGGATTTGTGAAGTGCAGAAAGGGGGCCAGATAGAGGGAGAGACACCAAGGTCTCAGCTTGCCTGGTGGGACCCACTGCCTGGGAAAGGCTAGGTCTCTTGCAGTTGCAAGTCTTACTTCTCTATTTCCACATAGGCTCATTTAACACTGTAACACTTGCCATAGGAATCTACCACAAAACCCCTCTACTCTCCTTTGGGAATGTCTCCATCTTTTCAGTGAGGCTTCTTCTTTTGGTTCTTTCTAAAATTAACCTAAAATGTGAGATCATTATAGGATCCATACCCTCCTCTCTTGTGAATAAAGAATCAAAGTCATGGGATCTTCATGTTGCAAGGGTCGTTTGAAACCATGTAGGACAATTTTCTCCCTTTATGAAGAGGAAACTGAGGTCTCTGTAACCAGATGGTGAAGGTCCTCATGCCAAGCCCCATAGCTAGTGTTTACTCGGAGTGTCTGATCCCATGAAATTTATAGCCCTATTTTCTTTGGTCTAATCTTTCTGTCCAGAGACTTTGGACTTGACATGTGCCACTACTCAGATTAGAGGCCTGAAGAGTAAAGGCCTCCATAGGGTGCTTTGCAGGAAGGATGAAGAGAAGAGAACAAAAGAAAAAAGGGAAAGTGTTTTTAACTCCTGTGAGAGTTTTCCAAGGTATGCTTTTGAGGAACGTGCTTTACTAGGAATCTTACGGCGATCCAGCCACCAAAAATTTCTGTCATTTTTTTTTTTTTATAAGGAGGACATTTTCAGCAAGTAGGGGACAGGGCATGCATGAGGCAGGTAACCCATGAAAGCAGCCCACATCCTCCCCCTGTTTTGTCTCAGTCATGCCCAGTAAATGAGGGCACCAGGGTGGCTCAGAGGCTGGTCTGCACAGGGCTGAGCTGGGCTCAAGCTTCCACCTGCTAGTTACGGGGAATGGAGTAGAGCCAGTAAATACTGCAGCTTTTCTATCACTGGCTGGATCCCAGGGTTTATCCATTAAGATTAAAAATTTACAGGGGCACCTGGGTGGCTCAGATCATTAAGCATCTGCCTTTGGCTCAGGTCATGATCACAGGGTCCTGGAATCGAGTCCCACATTGGGCTCCTGGCTCAGCGAGGAGCCTGCTTCTCCCTCTGCCTCTCTCCCTGCTCGTGCTTTCTCTCTCTCTCTCTGTGTATCTCTGTGTCTCAAATGAATAAATAAAATCTTTTAAAAAAAATGATTAAAAATTTACAGGCACACTTCATTTCATCGTGTGCCACGGTATTGCGCTCCGCATGTCCTTTTTACAAATTGGAGGTTTGTGCCAACTCTGTGGCGAACAAGTCTCTCAGCGCCTTTTTTCCAACAGCATTTGTTCACTTCGTGTCTCTGTGTCACATCTTGGTAATTCTCGCAACATGTCAAAGTTTTTCATTATTATTGTATTGGTTATCATGAGTTGTGATCGGTGATTATGACTTGCTGAGAGCTTAGATGATGGTTCGCATTTTTTAGTAATGAAGTATTTTCTAATTCTGGTATGTACATTGTTTTTTTTAGACATAATGCTGTGGCACACTTAATAAACTATAGTAGAATGTAAACATAACTTGTATATGCACTGGGAAACCAGAAACACATTTGACTCTATTGCGATCCATGCTCTATTTCAGTGGTTTGGAACCAAACCAGCAGTATTTCTGGGGCATGCCTGTATTCTTAGTGTAACTTGGCTGGCCTCTGACACTAATGTTTTCTTTTTAATTGTGGCAACCTGTGTCCAAATGTCCCCATTGGATAAAAACATCAGTCCTATTGGGAGAGACCCCACTCTCAAGACCTCATTTTAACTTGATTACCTCTGGGAAATCCCTGTCTTCAAATAAGGTCACATTCTAAGGGGCTAGCAGTTAGGACTTCAACACATCCTTGTTTTATTTGGCACTTCATCCCAAAACAATCCAGTCTGTCAAAACTGGGAATGAAATAGCTACATAGCTCCTCAAGCTTTCTGTGCTACTCAGAGCCCGATGGCCTGACTGCGACTTCTCACCGGCGTCTCCAGCTTGGCGTGTGTTGCTTACCGCAAGTTAGGACACAACCATGCCTCTCCAGTGAGTGGTCTTGGGGCTTGTGCTGGCTGGGCTTGGTGTTTCTGGTGTTTTTCCTCTGCCCTCGCTGAGTTTCACTTGTGAGGGAGACACTGCTCGAAAAGCAAGGACAGCGGTGTGCTTGGCTGGTCCTGTCGGTCGGGGAACGGGGGCTTCAGGCAGGCTGCAAGTGATGAAAAATCACATGGCAGGAATGGTTGCACGTTTTTAGAAATTTGGTTATGAACTAGACCACTCTGTGTTTTGCAGTTATTATTCTTACCCAAAGTGGCTAAGGATGTTTTTTTTTCTTTGAAATGAAGTTCTCTCCTTTCTCTAAAAATTACCTAATGATAACAGTAAGGGTAATTCCTAATTATATAATCTTCTAGCTCTGTGAAAATGAGGTCCAACATTTCAAAGAAGTTTTGTATTTTTACACATGAGAGGATTAAAAAATTAATGGTATTATTTAAAGGACTCTTGGGCATTTTATTTCACTTAGCCATATTCCAATGCATGGAAACACTTGCTTTTTCAGATCTGTAAAATTAGAAACAGGTGGATTTGCAAACTGACATGGTGTCTCAATGCATTTAAGACTCTGCCATTTCATAAAGATCACCTAAGCAGCCCCACTACTCCTACTTTGACTGCTATGACACTATTACTACTAATAGCAGCTGATGTTTATTGAGCTCATGTTCTGTGCCAGGCACTGCTCCAAGTGCTTGGCCATGTTTTGACTAATTTTACTTCCACATCAACTCAGTGTGGTAGATACCATTCTCTCTAATTAAATAAAGAAACTGAGGCACAAAACCTAAAGTTACACACTAAGTGACAGAGCCGGAATTCAAATATGGACACAGACCTCTTAATCTTGCTCTTAATCGCCAAACAAAAAATATTCTAGGGCGATACCTTCCAAAGTCTGTGCCATGGAAGACCAATTTTATTCAAATCTCCTGAAAAAAAGAAAAAAGAAAAAAAGTTTATGTAATCAAATACATTTGGGAACTACTGCAAACTACCACCCCTTCGTGTAGACTCATAATGTAGGCTATATTAAAAGTTGTGAGAATTTTCCCAGAAAAGAAACCTATATAACAGAATGTAAAATTGAAATTTCAACTAGGCATCAAAATAAAATAAATGCTAAATTCCCAAATGAGTTGCTAAGTCACCATGTGCAGACTCTACAAGCATAATATCTGGGGACCTAGTCCACAATTCTTGGATCCTTTCAGAGAACAGAGAGGTTTTTGTGAGATTTTCTTAGGAACGACTGGTCGCTGTGCTATGGGGCCCCCACCTTTAACCCTTGGGAACGTTGCTGCCTCCTACACCGAGCCCAGTGGCTTCACTGGGACTAGTTAAGGAGATTAACGTGTGTTCCCAGATGTCAGGGACACTGCAGACTGAAGTTGATTCCCTCCTCGGAAATGTAGATGCAAAAGTTGGCTCATGAGCATTTTGGTGGCCAGTCTAGGAGCTTGCTGCTGCAAGGGGGCAAAGATGTCTCACTGCTTCCTATAAGACATTACAGAGGGTGGGAACCATTGTGGGGCCCTGCAGCTGGTGGACTAGGGGCTAAATGGGGTGGACATCCGAAGGGAATGAGGAGTATCCCTCAAGTCTTGACAGTTGATTCTAGAGAGGTCTCCTAGGATAGAATGTCCAAAGAACCCTCCAAATTGGCACATATGAGTCACCTTCACCATCTGCCATGCTTACTTTCACTGGGGAAAGTAAGCATTATAACTCCCCTCACCTCTATTCCCTGTGCTCACCTAGGGCTGCCAGATAAAAGACAAGATGCTTAGTTAATTTGAATTTCAGATGAACGATGACCAATTTTTCTTATAAGTATATCCTATGCAATATTTGGGACATACTTACATTAAAAATTATTTGTTATTCATCTGAAATTCAAGTTAACTAGGCATCCTGTATTTTTATCTACAAACTCTGGCAAGCTTACCTCCACCCCACCTTTCCCCTAGCAGCTGGTGAGTAGGTGAATGGTGAGGGGAAGGAAAGAACAGAAGTTGTTCTGTTTTCTGAATTAATATTATTTAAAGAGATTTAAAGATCTTCCCAAAGAATAAGTAGAAAATTGATAGACCTGCCGAGGCCCTCAGGCATGGGCAGGGAATTATTGCCCTACTGAATAAATTTGAAAAGAATTGAATGCGAGTAAAAAAATTAAATTGTATTTTGAGTATACCACAAATCTTCTTTGTTAGATGATCCAGGTCTATCAACTTGACTTTGTGTATTGAGCTGTTCCTCTCCAGGACCTAACTATCAACTTCTCTTGGAAGTTGTGCTCTTCAGAAAGCATTTTTTTTTAATCGTTGTATTTGATTTTGGTTTATTTCATCATGATAAATGTACTCTTTAATCTCCATCCCTTATTTCTCCCATCCCCCCACCTACCTCCCCTCTGGTAACCATCAGTTTGTTCTCTATAGTTAAGAGTCTGTTTTTTGGTTCGTCACTTTCTCTCTTTTTTTTCTTTGCTTATTTGTTTTGTTTCTTAAATTCCACATATGAGTAAGATCATATGGTATTTTTCTTTCTCTGACTGACTTATTTTGTTCAGTATAATACTCTCTAACTCCATCCATGTCATTGCAAATGGTAAAATTTCATCCTTTTTATGGCTGAGTAATATTCCATATATATATAGAGAGAGAGAGAGAGAGAGTATAACAGATATGGTTTAATATATATACCTCATCTTCTTTATCCATTCATCTGTTGATGAACACTTGGGCTGCTTCCATAGTTTGCTATGGCAAATAATGTTGCTATAAACATAGGGGTGAATCTATCCCTTTAAATTAGTGTTTTTGTATTTTGGGGACAAATACTTAGTAGTGTAATTGCTAAACCATAGAGCTCTGTTTTTAATTTTTTGAGGAAACTCCATACGGTTTTCCACGGTGGCTGCACCAATTTACATTCTCACCAACAGTGCGAGAGGGTTCTTTTGTCTCCACACCCTCACCAACACTTGTTTCTTGTATTTTTTATTTTAGCCATTCTTCAGAACACATTTGAGAAATTCTGCTTTGTTTTATAATTTTGTGGTATAATTAACTAAAGGGCTGTACTGGAGAATTTTGCTGGGGGGCCACTTTATTAACATATGTGGTCCCATAAGCTTTCAGGTAAAAAAAAACCAAAAACAAAAACCCAATTCAGAAGGGCTTAAACAACCAAAGAGACGTTTCTGTTCAGGTGACTGGAAAGTCCGAATTAGGGAGGACTTCAGGAATGGTTGGTCTAGCAGCTCAGCCATGCCAGTAAGGACACAGTTCATTTCGTTTTACTTGGTGTTGCTTTGTTTTTCTGTCTTATCTCTTTACTGTCAACAAAGTTAATTTTACTCCAAGACCGGGTCCCTTGCTTTTAATGAGGTGGGTGCAAATTTCAACAGGGCCTGGGAGGGGAGAGAGCAATGTTGTCCTAGCATTCCCAATAGGCTTGTTGGCCGGTCACCTGCTCACCCTGTGGTGCCTGTAACCAGAGGCTGGAAGTTACCGAGGACCTGAAGTTTATCCAGGCTTTTCCTTGGGGCTGAGAGTGGGTACAACTTTTACCAAAACACAGGAGCTGTGTGGGAAAGAACAGATAGTTGATAGCCAGGGGTGAGGGTAGAGCGTGAGAATGGATGCTGGGTCAACCAACAAATGTCCAGTACAGCTGGGAATTTATGTTGCTGCCATTGATGCGGGCAAGGGTGATATTCCAAACTGTCAAAAGCCTGCACCCTCTTGGGCACCAGCCAGCCTGGCTCCCAAAGGCCTCTTGCTTGCAAGAGTATTAACCTTTAGTTGCTTAATGTTGAAGGGTCCAGGAGCTCCTAAGGAAGGTGACAGAGGGCTATGATAGGTGGGCATCCAGAGGACTCAGGGCATTAGCTATTTCCCAGCTGAAACAGAAATACAACATTGTCTTAATTTAACAACATTTATAATTGTACCCATGCATACCAGTTCAATGATTTTTTTTTAAATTTTATTTATTTATTAGAGAGAGAGAGAGAGCAAGAGAGAACAAGCAGGGGGAGCGGCAGAGGGAGAGGGAGAAGCAGGCTCCCCGCTGAGCAGGGAGCCCAATGTGGGGCTCAATCCCAGGACCCTGAGATCATGACCTGAGTCGAAGGCAGATGCTTAACCGACTGAGCCACCCAGGTGCCCCTAGCTCAATGATTTTTTTAACTGCAAAAAATTTTTGCTTCTGAATAAGATTCTTTACTTAATTCCTTATTTGAAAAATGAGTGGGTTAATTAGATGATTTTACAACTCCTTTGATAACATGTTTGTGCTATATTCTATAAAATTTATATAAATAAGCCTTTAATTTTATCTATCATGCACATTGTGGTATGTCTGCATTAAATAGAATATAGTAAACATGCATCTTAAAAAATGCAGAGAACCAAATTTTCATTTAAAACTTGGCACATTAAATTTAACCGAATTAAGTCTGACTTTAACTAAATCTTTATGTTGAAATTTTCAAATGCACTGTTTCTAAAGATCATGGGGGCTTTCTTATGTCTCATTTTCTGTGTTTTACAGTAAAACAAGGTGGGGGAAAACAACCATTTAACATGTTAAAAATCATTAGTGTTGTTTTGACCTTAACAGAAAGCAGAGAGGCACAAAAACAGAAATGGCTAAAGAAAAATTAGAGTTAAGAAGGAAGCCGTGCATTCAAGTGGATGGTTTCATGGCCGCTGTTGGTGGGGTTGGGGGGGGGGGGGCCTAAAGGAAGCGCCATAGGTCATTTCCGCTCTCATTGGGTCAGTGCCCTCAGGGCAGAGCTGATGTGCAATTTTGAGAACTTGAGTTTTTCTTGAGGGCTTTGCCTGCCTGCTCTCTCACTCCCTGAGAAGACTTCCCAACCTCTTAGGTCCTCAACTGGCCAGTCTTCTCAGATACAAAAAACCACAGGGAAGGAATTTTTTTTCCCTAAAATAAATGGAAAATCAGTAACAGTGATGATCCTTTTTCCCATTTCCCATCCTCCTCCTTGTCCCTTCTACCTCCCCACCCAGGCCCTTGCCCCACGGAGTTAATTATTCCAGAAGGCAGTGTTGTGTGTAGGCACCAGAATTGCAGGTGGGAAGAATATTATGTCTATTTCCTATTTTTTTCCTACATAGAGACATGCATAAAATGTTTGTGATATTTTGAATTTTCAGTCTGTCTGAGGAGCATTTAAAATATTTGTGGATCTATTTTTGTAGATTTTTTTCTGTACTTTAAGTCATCCAAATGTCAAAGCCAAGAAAGGTTTGGACTTTCAAAGAGAGAACTTTTTGACTATAGCCAATATTGTCTCCAATCTTCAGAGCAAAAAGCTATCCTGATTTGGTAGATCTGTAGGCCCCTCTCTCCTTCTTTATACATAATTTCTGATAGAGTTATAGGTATACACACATCTGATTTAATTAATCCAGATGAAAAATCTTACAGAGACTTCCAAGAAAACACATAGAGTCAGAGGGATAAGGACTGATCATCTTATCCCTTTAAAGGTATTTTCTGTTACAGTACTAACTAGAGCTAAATAACAAATATATTATAATGCTTTGAACAAAATAGGTCTCAAATATAATTTATAAAATTTGCCACCCAGAGGCTACAATAAGTTTATTAACTATGAATGAAGATCCTGTTTTTTGGGGTCTGCATGTTTGGATACGTAATATTTAATGTTATATATAGTTTATATATACTCCAACAACAACTTGATAAATCTTAAATGTCCACAATTAAATTATTTTAAATTAAAATTTGTTTTTGAAATATATATGTAACAGTGTTTGTGCATACAGGATTCATACAGAATTTAAAAACAAAACAAACATTACTCTCATCACCTACATAAGTTTGCTCATCTATTTAGTTCTCAGTAACCTCCAAGGAACACTGTTACCTGCATTTCACAGGTGTGAAAACTGAGCCAGAGAATGTCAATAACTTGTCTGAGGTTACACAGACTTCCTTAGTGGTTTGTTGTGGTTTCCAACTCATATTTTGCTGATTCTAAAGCCTTTATGTTTTCCACTACATCAGACCATGTTTTTTTTACCCCGTTATTTGAAGGCATTCCTCATTTTAATTTTCTAAGGATGTGGGTGAAAGGTTGAAAAGAGTAGAAAGGTACAAGTAGATAAACTGTAACAATGACTACAATAGTAGCTATCACCATAGTGCTGAGAATTATCACCTATCACCTGAGGTGTCATCGAGGACTTTTCTTAAGACAGCTAATCAAGATACTTCTCAGAGGCACATTTTTACAATTCTCTGCTTAACATATGACTTTAGCAGTATGAAAATGCACAAAACGCTTGTTATTCCGATGTATAACACACTCCATCTTTGACATGTCTGAAAGAAAGTATTTTCCAAAAGGGTTCTTTAACCCTAGAAATTTATATTCTCTTAGAATTTTTTTTCTTTATATGTTAGTTCAAGACCTCTTGAGGTCTGCTTCTTCTACTCCAGGGAGTAGGAAAGAGATTTATTGAGAGAAGAAGCTAGAGAAGCTGGGGAGAAAGCTTCAGACTGAAAAGAAGCTCTCACCACTGTGGAAAAAGAGAGAAAAGGAAGGACTAGATAGGTTTTTTCACAGGTTGGTTGAATGATTAAACGTAATAACATATGTGAACCATTTAACAGTTCCTTGGCGCTAAATGAATACTCCATAAACATAGATCTCATTCTTAATCTCCATTTTTAAAAATTGTTGCAATGAGAACTGTAGATACTTGTTTTTTTTTAAATTATATTTATTTATTTGAGAGAGAGAATGAGTGAGAGAGAGAGAGACAGCATGCATGAGTGTGGGGGAGGGGCAGAGGGAGAAGCAGACTCCCTGCTGAGCAGGAAGCCTGACGTGGGGCTCTATCCCAGGACCCTGGGATCATGAAATGAACTGAAGGCAGACGCTTAACTGACTGAGCCACCCAGGCACCCCAAGAATTATAGATACTTGTTACAAGTCATCTGCCCTGTGCATTTTTCTTGGTAACAGAGCTGTACCTTTACAATGGAAAATTGATGTCAAGCCAGTGGTTCTCCTTCTGAACAATATTTAGACATCCTGAAAGCTAGAAAATTTTCTAGGTAAGTCCGTGACAGAGAAAAATGTTAAAAGTCAGCATTCTTCCTCATATGATTGCTCAATTAAAAAAATCATTACTTTTATTTTAGAAATCTTTCACTTGGAAATATTTGCACTTTTTGAGAAGTATGTTGTTTGCAAATATTTTAAAATAGAGCATTTGGACTAAATGGCAAAACTCATAGTCAACTATTATCCAACCAATTCTAATTTGCACTTAATTGAAAAGTTGAAATATTTTAAAATAAGATTAAAAAACTGCATCTACATTCACAAACTAGCCTGACCTTTGACTAAATGGACAAGTCAATTTAGTAAAAGTAAATTGGAAACCTTGAACCGAATAATGACTTGCTGCACATGTTATGAGAGCAAATATGATTTGGTTGAGTTTTATTAAGGCTTCGTCCAAAGTTAAATAATCCCAAAGTTACGGAAATTAAATTTAAAATTGAACATGACATTTAAAAAAAATCTTATTTAGACTTTAGAGGAAGAGGCAAAATTGGGCTGAAGCATGAATGCATGCTTTATGCCACATGTAACATTTATTTCAGCATCCTTTATTTTAACGTTTAAGAAAGAAATACATATTCATTAGAAAAAATGTAAAACATTCATAAAAATATTTAAAATTAAAAATAAAATTGTCTTTGGTACTACTACCTAAAACAACTATTGTTAACATTTTAACATACTTCCAAAATAAAACAAGTTGAGGTAATTATTCTCAAAAGTATATATTTTTAAATAAATAGCAGGTTTAATACTTGAATACTATACTCTCTTATTCTTAAAAATTATGTTTCCTTTTCTCCTTGATTGTGGTCGTTGGATTATTGACCTTATTATCATCTTACTTCAGAACATTCTTAACTGCCCCTCCTAAAAATGCTGCATGGAAAATATTATTTCTTATTTAAAGTAAATTTAAATCAAGATTTTACATGTTTGGGGCAGTATATAATGTGAAAAACCCCGATGTTTTTTAAAGCTCCAGTTGGAAATCCTTATTAATATTAGGGAGTCATTTATGCAAATTTATACATACGCTTTCTGAAAAGTATAAATAAGGTTCCTGGAGGACAAGAATCTTGTCTGTTGAAATTTTTGTGCACATAGAGCAGTGAGTGCAGCTTCTTGTCATAACAAACAGCATTTCATAAGAAAGATCGTAAAACTTTCGGTGTCTGATACCAGTTCTCGAGACATAACCCATAGGAACACAGTCTATAGTGGGAGATTTGGCACTGGATTTATTTTTTCTTCTTGCCTTGGGAATATCATAAGAAATTTGTGACTGGAAAAAAATTTGAGAAAGAAAGAAAATGAGACTATAATTCTTACCTAGTACGTGTATGCTCTGTAAAAAAAAAAAAAAATGTTTTCCTGTGAGGTCACTGTCTTAGATGCTACTGTCCTTTAATGTGGGGTTGGGTGTGAGAGGGAGGAAAAGAGACAGCTGTCCCTTCCTTACATGCAGCATATGTTGGATTGTCTATATAAGATTTTTAGTGACCCGCTGGAAGGGATAGAAGATGTCATTTTTGATCAATCACAATTAAGGGATTTCACATTACAGGGAAACATGTTACAAGAAAATATTATTCTTTTGAGATTGTATTTTCAATAAAGTGGACTTCCTCTCCCCTTGAGCAGTATCTTTATTATGTTAGCCATAAATAGGCATAGGGTTTGGGGATTTGAGATATTTGCATTAGAAAAAATAAGAAAGAGAGTTTGAATTTGAAAAGTAATTAGAAAGAATCAACTAAAGCAAGGGAAAGGTGTGGTGTTAACAGACTCTATTAAAGAAACTGGGAAACAGAGGAAAAAAATATGAAGTGGAAAAAGCATGAATTTTGGAATCACATAGGTAGGCCTGGGTTTCATTGAAATCCAAAGTTTCATTTTTGGTCCAGTTCATTAAGAATGATGTGAAATCTGATTTCTTTGAATCCTATTTCCTTTATCTATAAAATGGAACTGTTTCTCAATGGTCACTTATCAAGCTTTTTTTTTTTTTTTTAAGAATTTATTTATTTATTTGAGAGAGAGAGCACGAGTGGGGTGAGGGGTAGGGGGAGAAGCAGAGTCCCCGCTGAGCAGGGAGCCCAGTGTGGGGCTCGATCCTGGGATCCTGACCTGAGCCGAAGGCAGACGCTTAACGACTGAGCCACCCAGGCACCCCTCATCCAGCTCTTAATGTGTACCAAATACTGTGCCAAATTCCTTACATTCTCACTTTAATTAATTAGAGCTGATGTGACCTAAAGCAAGTATAACTGTCCGCATTTTATGAAGAGAAATAGACTCAGGAATGTTAAGAAACTTGTCCACCTTTCATAGATAATAGATGGCGGAATGTGGATCTGTGTTGTTTAGCCACAATGCTATACCACCCTCCCTGTGGTCGTAGCTGTATCATAATGAATACTATAAGCTAATGATTTAAATGTTTTATATCATGGTATTTGAGTTAGCTCTGCTCTTTCCAGGTAGTGCCAGAAACAGACTATTAACCTCTGTAGCATTTTCCTTAGATTTTATATAGTTTATCTTCCAATAACTTACCCATAATACTGTTCTCATTTCCTCTCAAAAGTGCAGAGTCATATACATTATTTACTATCTAAGATGGAATATAGGCTTGGAGTTTGTATCACAGTATCCTGGCAATAGCTGGGGGAATTCTTGACTATCACATGATTATAACTGCTAATCACAGTTTTTTATTACAAATCGTATTGAATTTGCACCAAAGAAAAGCCTTCCATTTAAATAGGAAATCGGTGTCAAAGAGAGAAAGAACCAAGTAGGAATTAAGTAAAAGTTACTATACCACTGACTTCTCTAATCATAATACAACTAGAATGACCTAAAAAGTTAAAGGAGAGTGGCAAGATGCGTGTTCCTAAATGAAGCGTAACTGGTACAGCCTTCCAGGCCCTAATAGTCACAACATATCAGAAACAAAAGAAGTAAAAATAAAAAATCGGAATATTTAACATTTATAAAAATTCCTCATTTTAATGTTAGCCGAAGGTGTGATGTTCCTAGAATGTTCAGCTAAGTTCAACAATCATGAGGGCCTGAGAGGAAATGAGAACAGTATTATGGGTAAGTTATTGGAAGATAAACTCTATAAAAACTAAGGAAAATGCTACGGAGGTTAATAGTCTGTTTCGGGCACTACCTGGAAAGAGCAGAGCTAACTCAAATACGATGTAACTAATTTGGAACAAGGATATAGATATACAGATGAAGACATGGCTCTCCCCCTCTCCCTAGCCAGCGCACAGACCACCAGTGACTCCCTAGGCAGGTCGCAATGTTGCTGTGCTACGGGATGGCCCTGGGAAACGGGGAACGAATGTTGGGACGCTCAACCCCTCATCACCATTTAAAAATCTTAAATGTGTAACAGCCCTGAAATTGTTGCTCTTAAGGAACCAGGTACTTGTACAGGTAACGGAGAGGCCCTCCTGAAAAGAATCGTTAGATTATTAAGGAAGGTTTCAAGGCCAACGTAGGGGTTATACTCACTCAGAAATCAGAAATAGAGTACAATAGAGAATTGGAGGGCCTATGATGCAGCACTGATGTTTTACAGCAAATTTACTTTTAGCTACTATTTTTACCTGGGTACTTCATTTAAAAAACTTGAACTAAATTCAGCTTTTTTTCTTACCACAAAATTAATGCATATCCTTTTTGCAAAATACAAGGAATAACAAAAATAAAAATCACCCGTTACCTCACTACATAGTGAGGAACAAAGTTAACATTTTGCTGTATAGGGTTCTGGAATTCCTGTGTTGTTATATAAATGAAGTAGTCACAGACATGTGATTATTCTGTAGGTACTGTTTTGTAGCCTGCTCTTTTTTTTTTTTACTTAATTTAATTTAATTTAATTTATTATGAAGATTTCTTTCATGTCATTACATGGTACAGTACTTTTAAAGGCTATGTAGTTTTCCATTGTAAGGATGTATAGGAACCTTAATTTATTCAGTCAATTCTCTATCAGTGGACATTTAAGTTATTTTCACTTTTCTACTCTTGCAAACAATGCTGAAATAAAAATGCATGCACATATATTTTTGCACAGGGCCATAATTACATATACAATTATGTTCCATGATTACATTAAAATCCTAGAAGCCGAATTGCTTTTTATACATGTTTCTAAATTTTCTCTAGCTTAATAAACTTACACCCCATCGACAGTCCAGGGAGTCTTGCCCACACCTCACACCTCCAATCCTGGTCACCTTCAGTACTTAACATTTAAATCTTTGCCATTTTAATAGGTAAAAATTGTATTTTGTCATTTTAATTTGGCTGTCTTTGATTATCATGCCAAATAGTTTCATAAGTTTATTGGTAGTATTTTTTCTATGTTTGAATTATAGAATTGACATTGCTGTTGTTTATAATCCTAAGCAGTATATAAGTTATGCAGTTCTGCATTTACTTTTTTTCAATTCTTAACTAATTTTATAATTTTAAACTATTTTTATTAGTGCACATGAGTCAGGTCTGCACTGCATGACATCTTTTTCATTAAAATAGAGTAGCCATCTCCATCTACCTTTAACTGATCTTAATCTGTTTTTTTTTTTCCTTCTTTCCTTTTGGTTTAAACATGAAACCATGGGTCAAGTTTCATTTCTCAGTTGCCACTTCTCCACCTGAGTTGTCAGTTTTGTTTTTGGTCTAAAAGGAAGGGTAAGTGAGAGGGCATCTCATTAAATCAATGTCTTTGGGCAAGATTTGTATAGAGTTATCTGTTTTGCATATCTTATTTTAGTTTGTCATTTGAAAATAAATTTAAACCTAATACTATTCAATATGCATTCTCGTGTTTAAAATAATCATTTATGCCTGAGAATCTTTAAAAACAACAAAGGTATTTTTCTTTGGGGATGCCAGTATGAACATTTCTTTAAGGAAATGTGACAATATTTAGGAAACAACCATATCAAAATGGCAGTTAAATGGAGTGACTTATATAAGGACTGTTCATGGGCCTTTCCTTAAACACTGGAGATCAAAGAAAGCGATTTGACTTGTCCTTTTTTTTTTTTTTTTTTTTTGTATAACAAGCTCTTTTTGGGTGTTAGTACTTCATTCCTTGGTTCAAAAAAACAAGTAACTATGGGGATTATAAATTTCATAAAGAAACAAATTCTACTTTTACCTCTTTAAATCCTACAGAGTCTATTAGTGCTATATATATATATACATATACATAGTAGATGACAGTTGGAACAAGCTATTTATTCCACCTTTTTTTTTAAAGATTTTATTTATTTATTTGAGAGAGAGAGAGTATGAGAGGGGGGAGGGTCAGAGGGAGAAGCAAACTCCCTGCCGAGCAGGGAGCCTGATGCGGGACTCAGTTCCTGGACTCCAGGATCATGAACTGAGCCGAAGGCAGTCACCCAACCAGCTGAGCCACCCAAGTGCCTTATTCCAGCTTTTAATAGAGGATTGTAATCCATTTATATTTTTGTTGTGATTGTTGATATATTTACATATGCCATTTTACTTTATATTTCCTATTTACTATATGTTTTCTTTGCTTTATTCTTTCTTGCACTCTGTCAAGTACTTTAGACTGAGTATTAGCAACAAGATTCAATAGGTACTTACCAACTGCATTTGTACGCCATGTGTTTGTGTACTTGTGTGTGTGTGTGTGTGTGTGCACGTACGAGAGAGAGACAAAGAGTGAAGTTTTGTAAGTGACTGCTATATGCCTGTTTTTGAATCCATCAGTTATGGTAACAAATTTTGGGCTATCATGGTGCAATGAGTACAACAGACACTTTGCAAGAACAGTGTGATTTTTGAGTTATTGACTATTTTCAAGGAACTCCACAAGTCTATGGCATAAAAGGCATAAATTTAAGCCACTGACCTATGATGTGATGAGCAATAAATGAGTCACAGGCAGAAGGTCAAACATGCAGAATTGACCTTTCAATTCTGCTTTATTTTCTATACATCATGCAGTAGCTCTGAACAGGTTACACTGCATTAAATTTATATGAAGTAAATGACATGCAATTTTAGAATTTGCAGATTTAGAGATTTGTAGAGGTTTTGCAATACAAAGTTCTTAAATACTTGCTGTCCTCCAAAAAGAAAAAGAGCAAAGTTGCTTGTTGAAGACTCTGCCACAGAAAATTTTTTAAAAATTAAAAATAGTCTTTAGTCACATGTGTTTGATGCATAACATTTTATTTGATCTAAGAACACCACGAGAATATTTATATCTTCTGCCTTGTATATAATTAAGAGCAAATGGAAGAGTGAATTTATACAGTATAGATCATAAAGTATTCTAGCAGGGAGAACCATTTATATTTCATTTTGAACTAGCAGTAATATGGAAATGAAATCTTTCCAATCAGAACTGATAGGACCTAGCAGATAACAATGTCTTGTCCCTTCAGTGTTGACATCATGAAGTACTCATAGATGAAGCCTAACTCTTGTTAACATGGCAGTGATAGGAAATTAGCTAATTATTAAATCTTAAGTAGCAAGTAAAGTCACTGAATGATTTCAGATTGATGATAACCTTTACTAGGTCTGTAGAGCATTATAAAAATATTATGAATATTCTATCATAAATTCTCTAAATGGGCGACTTGCCTTAGTTAACTAGAATTTAACTTAATCACGTGGTCAACTTAAAAAAGTTCCACCATAATTTAAAAGTACCTTTGGATCTTAGAAATTTGTTACTCACATACTTAAACCAAAAACTTTTTAGTTTAATAAGATCAGTTAACTAACAGAATACTTCCCTCTACTTTGAGATCACTAAATGGACATTTCATGTGAGTTTATATTTTACTATGACTTGCCGTAAGAGCCTTCACTTCATTAACAATTTGACACACTGGATATTTAAAAGTAGGTTGGTTTGTTTTCAATGTTGCAGAATGCAATCTTAGGACGCAATTCCCATTTTTTTAAATTAATTAATTAATTAATTTATTTATTTATTTTTAAAGATTTGACTTATTTATTTGACAGAGAGAGACGCAGCGAGAGAGGGAACACAAGCAGGGGCAGTGGGAGAGGGAGAAGCAGTTTTCCCGCAGAGCAAGGAGCCCGACAGGGGACTCGATCCCAGGACCCTGGGACCATGACCTGAGCCAAAGGCAGACGCTTAACCAACTGAGCCACCCAGGTGCCCCACAATTCCCATTTTTAAAATACGTTTAAGAAATGTAACTCTTCTGGGGCGCCTGGGTGGCTCAGTCGTTAAGCGTCTGCCTTCGGCTCAGGTCATGATCCCAGGGTCCTGGGATCGAGCCCCACATCGGGCTCCCTGCTCAGCGGGAAGCCTGCTTCTCCCTCTCCCACTTCTTTGCTTGTGTTCCCTCTCTCGCTGTCTCTCTCTCTGTCAAATAAATAAATAAAATCTTTAAAAAAAAAAAAAAAGAAATGTAACTCTTCTAAGGAGATGACAAAGACAACAAGAACCGACAAGAGTAACTCATTCTAAGGAGGCTTTTTATATCAGCAGTATATATTCAGGTCACTGGTACTACTGTTTTTCCCTGTACACGTATGTAAAGTCTAGTCATAATTGTTTACTCAGAGACTTGATAAAAACAAAGAATGTTGGCTCAAAGAAAAGAATTTAAAACAAGAACCGGCATTTGCAGAGGACAGTCCAATCCATACCAATCTCTGCGGAAGGCAAAATCCAATAACCGTTTACAGATATTCTGATGGTTGGATTATCCTCCTGCTTTTTCTCCTTGCACTTCTATCTCTCATGGTGCTGGAGGCCATTATCTTGCTAGCTGGCTACACCAGTGTCTCTTTTACAGGTCAATTTGTAATTGTTTTAATATTGCTTAACTTCTTTGAATGAGCTCTGCAGGAACACAGACACTGTTCATTGTGGCATGCACACCTGACAAGTCATTTCTCACTTTTGAGATTGCCAGGGGGTATAGAGTCAAGATGAATCATAGGAGAAGAGTTCTTTCACTCAGCTCACCGTCATCCTGTGCATTTTCTGCATCTATTTAAAAACTAACTTGTGACCCCTAGTAATATTCCACCCTCAGTCACGCACATAAATTTCCTTTAAGACTGTTACTCTCACTAGTGTTAGTCTCACTCAGAGGTGATTTTGACTTGTTAGAGTGGACAAATTATGGGACTCCCAGAAACATCAGATGGCCTAAATGGAGTAAATGTGTGTTTGCGACTGTGTGCACCTTGAGCACATCGATTTTAAAATTAATTATAAGTTATTTGATGACACCTGGTACAGACTTTCTTGGAGAGCTTTTCTGCGGTAAGTTCAAGAAAAATTGCTTGAGAAATGCTTGGGAGATGACTATCCTTTTATATTTGTCATTAAAGTCCTGGCAGTAGCTTTGGACCACTTAGACAAATGACAACAAATAAAGTTACTCTGCAGTGATTTCCTCATATATTTACTCTTACTAAGTTTTATTTTGTTTTTCTAACTTTAGATATAACTGGCAAAGCATGATTGTTAGGATATCAGATTATTTTTCTAGAAAAATTCATGGCAATGTGTATTGATTTGTTTTAATAATGACATGAAATTATCCCCAAGTAGCCCTCAGAGTAGTTTGAGGTAATAAAGATCTTGGTAAGCTATGTTTCTACATGTATCTGAATGTATATGTGTATATAAATAAATTTGTATTAAAAATGTGGAAATATCATGGTTTAAAAATATGTAAAATGGGATCTAACCGTATATTTATAATAAACCTTTTAATGGTATTATAATGTAAATTTCATTTCCTACCAGAGGAATCCATAATGACACACCAAGTTAATCAAGTTTTGAACTTTTTACTATCAGGGTTATTCTATCTGTAAAATTATGTCTATTTTTTCTTCCATAATTGGAGCATTATGAATATACAATATGCTAAGATTTTCTAACGTACAAAATTAGCGTTATCTACTTAAGGTATTAAAAAGTACACTGGGGAGGGTAAGTACTATGGTGAGCGCTGTGAATTGTGTAAGACTGATGAATCACAGACCTATACCCCTGAAACAAATAATACATTATATGTTAATTTAAAAAATTAAAAAAAAATACAATAATATATTTTTCTCCAATGTTATTTTACATATTCCCAGAAAAAACTAAAGGGATGAAACAGAAGTAAGACAGATTCTTTTTTTTTTTTTTAAGATTTTATTTATTTATTTGAGAGAGAGAGAATGAGAGAGACAGAGAGCACATGAGAGGGGGGGAGGGTCAGAGGGAGAAGCAGGCTCCCTGCCGAGCAGGGAGCCCGATGCGGGACTCGAGGAGGAGCCTTTATGTCAGAGTTCAAGGACAATAAGAGTCATATTTTGCTTGGTGAACTTGATTGACAAGAAGAAGGCCACTCAGCCAAAAAAAAAGCAAAAAACCCAAAACCCCAAAACCAGCACATGACCCGATCATACTGATGAACACAGGGACTTTTCAGTCATCTCTTTAAAAATGAATTCTTCCTTATATTTATTTATGAAACACTATGAATGTATCAGCAATACTTTTCCTCTTTCTTTGTTGCTGACACAAATTAACTCTCCAGTCTACCAACAGAGCTTGAAATGTCACAGTCCCTTTTAGAGTGACACAGACCTCTTCCTCCTTCTGGCAAAGTCCTCTACATGAATGAAGTTGGAGAGAGCCTTAGTGAGGTGACTATCTGATGTCTCCGTGCTGCTTCCAAAGTCATACTTCTTGATGCAAGGGCACAAGCAGTGCACGATGGCCCGGCGGATGTAGCTGTCAAAGATATAGTAAATGAAAGGGTTGACGCAGCTGTTGGCAAATGCCAAAGGCCCACTCACCTCCATGCCCAGCTGGAGAAAAGCTGAGGAAAAGTAGATTTCTTGCTGCAGCCCAGAGACAATGGCCAGAAGCTTGAAAGTATTGAAGGGCAGCCAGGAGAAGACAAAGGCTGCCACGACAATCAAGATGATCTTTATGGATTTCCTCAGCTTTCTGTTATGTTTTCCCGACTGTTGGTAATGCGCACACAGCTTCCTTGTGATGCAACAGTAGCAGGTCACAATGCTCACCAAAGGGACAAAGAAGGTAAAAATTAAGGCCACCAGGGCCCAAGTCAGTTTCATTGACGTAGCCCTCTTCTCTGCACAGTATGGCTTATCATCAATCAGGGTGAGTTCCCTGGACAGAAGAGTAGGCAAACCCAAAAGGCAGGAGATAAACCAGACGCTGGCGCAGACTCCATATGCACAGTCTCTCCTCCTGAATTTCCTGGATATGGCTGGACACACGATGGCCAGGTAGCGGTCAACACTCATGCAGGTGAGCAAGAAGACACTGCAGTGCATGTTGACTGAGATCATGTAGGAGCTGCCTTTGCACAGGAAGGAGCCTGTCCTCCACAGTCCTAAAGATGCTTCTTTATCCACCCAGAGAGGCAATGTGACAAGAAAAATAAAGTCAGATACGGCCAGGTTGATGATGAAGATGTCAATCAGTCTTCGGCTGCCCCGTTTGAAATGCAAGGCACTCATGAGGACGAGGTTCCCCAACACTCCAGTCAGGAACACAGCTGTGTAAAAGACCGGAAGGAAGACCGACGTATAAGGAACATGGGAGTGGGTGTCCTCAAGATCAGGATTTTTGCTGGTGGCATAGAAATAATCCAAATAAACTGAGGTTGCTTCTGGGTCCATTGCTAAGGATCAGCTGCCAAACCTGGTATTTCTTTATTTTTGTATAAATTTTCAAAATCACAAGGTGGCTTCTTTTATATAGTGGCTGCCTCTTCCCCACCACCCGCACTGCCCCACCCCTTAAAAGATCTTGGGACAAGCATAAAAACAGAGATTAAAAAAATGCAGTTTCTACCAATCCTCAGAAAGGGTCTACAAGGAACACCACCCTGATTGGTGTTTGGTGGTTGTGGTTGTGGTTTTCTTTATTTGCATTTACCCTGGAGACTGGGGTGCTTTTTGACTTCTGTCTCGAAGATATTGTTTGTTTCTTTAAATCCAGAAATTAAAAAACACATTAATTTTTTTCCCTTACCTAATTTAAAGATATCCTTTGCTTTTCTGACACTGACAATCCTTTTGATCTAACTTTCTGTTACACATACAAGATATCACTTTCTTTTAGAATCTTAAGGTGATGATAACAAGGTAGTCCTTTTATTTACATCGAAGTGAGGAAAATAGTCTTTCACTGCAGAAAGAGTGAATTAATAATTCCCCAAATCATACCAGTCCACATCTGCAGCAAACATAATGATTCCAATTAGGGTATGAGATTCTTTCCACGTATTTGGCTCTCTCAGTTCATACATAATTAATCCTGTTACATTCAGTAAGTTTTTAAAAATCCTCTAGAAACTGGGAACATGTCTTGTGCTGTTTTTATTATTATGTGTAAGAATTTTCCACTGTCATTAGCACAGTACCTTGCAGATGGTAGGTACTTTGGAAATGCTAGTTTATTTGAATTAATTAGGAAAACTCTTGGTTTCGTGGTCCAGTATAATTAGCAAGTATGTATTCAATGGGGTTCAACTGTAGGCATTTTTGTTAGTTATGTAGCTTACACGCACAGGTTTAAAAATTGCTATTTTTACACTCTTATCTGCTATTGTAATTCAACCAATGACGTTCCCTTTTGTTAGAGTTAAAATCCTCGATTTGGAGATTTGCTCCCTACTAATCTTCAAATAACTATCCTTCAGCAGACTCTAGGTCCCCTCTGATCTTCTCTTCTTCACACCTCGTAGCAGTGATTTTTTTTAGCTTTTGAACTATGACTTTTTTTCTTTTTTTAAGTAACTCCACACATCAGTGAGCTTCACTTTGGGGATTATTGACCTAGCAAGAGACAGACCTCTAGTAAGTGAGATTATAATGGAGTTGCTGGTTTAGGCATGATAAAAGAAAGATTTGGGTTTCCTTCAAAACACTTGAGAAATAGGCTAACATCAGAAGGATCTTATCCTATTTTTCTCTCACCTATTCCTTTTTATATCAGGAAAACTATAATGAAATACAAATTCTGAAACCGACTCCATTTATTTCCATTTTTTCACTGGCCCACATAGCTCAAGGTTCTTTCCTTCTCTCTTTCTCTTCACCTCATTTCCTTGCCAAAGTTCCAGTTTTAGGTTGATATTACTATTGCATCAAAAAATATATGCCAGTGGATAAAAGCACCATTGTTAAACATGTAAAGTCCTTTCTACTGAATTTTTATTTCTCCCATAATTAACATATTGAAAAGAGTGGTCTTGCTCTTTTTCCTGATGTGTTCTAATGTTACCACAGTCTCAGGTGTGTGTGTCTAGGGCAGGGAAGGATGAGGGCTCCCTTGATCTGGGGCAGCCCCAGCAAGTCAGTTGGAATTTGATTTGTGACTTGACTCCATCTCCTTTTGTGTCCCTGGCAGCTCTGTGTTGTTCATGGGGGGCGTATCCTTACTTAAGTATAGGCTGCTGATGAGAGAAACTAATTAATGCTTTGACAATTCTGGGAAATCTTTCCCACTGAGTAAGCCTTAAATATTTAATAGAATAATTCATTTTGTCAAATAGTTTGAAGTAGGACAGTATTTACTTGCTAAGGATTGATGGAGTAAACATAGAATATTGAAATACCATATCTATATATGTCTCTCTATATAACTATTTTTCTTGTGTCTCAAGAATCCCACAGAAAAGTGTCATAAAATGGAAAAAAGTTCATGCTCATACTCTAGAGGAAAACGTCTGGCTTATATTTATTCTGCAGGCCTTAAATTTTCTTTCAGCATTCAGAAGTTGTTGGCTTGGTGTAAACTATCTCAAATAAATCTGACTTCCTCACTAAACTCTGAAGCAGCTGTAGACCAAGTGTTTTGCTTTATCATAATATAGGCACTTTGGAATATGATAGTGGTAGAATGTTGCAATGTGAGAATATCTACCATGTATCAAAACTATCCTGGGCTCCAAGTCAGAAAACAAATTGTTTTGAGGCAAAAAGGGAACAAATAGCATTAGTACTGGGCTTTTAATAACTCAGAGTGCAAAGCTATTATAAGACAGAACCCACAATAAAAGCCAACTAGATAAAGTACGGGAAGTCATCATTCTAAATAAGCCTAGAGCGACAGTCATTTTTAGAACTTTGAATGCTTTTTGAAATAAAAATGAGGATTACAAGACCAAAACTCTGAAACAACACTGGATATCATAAGCCTCCGAAAAGGCAGAAAGAACAAAGTGATGACAAAAAAAAAAAAAAAAAAAGAGTAAGATGTAAATATTAATAACTGAATGACAGCACACATATGCCCACTTTTAAGAATTGTTTTTCCAGAAAAAAAAAAGCTCAACTTTCCTTTATTTTATATACAGGTACATAGATATACTTTATATTCAACTTTATATGTTATGCTTTCCATCCCTGGCAGGGATAATTTCTTCCACATTTGTGTTCTCTAAGAACTTTTACAATACTGCTTATTAAGTTCTTATTACCTCATTTCACATGGTTAGTTGTTTTGGTGTCTGACCTCCTGAGCTGATCATGAACAACTTGAAGGGAGAGACCATCCATTATCTCTTCATTGTTTCTAGCATAGGCGTTACCCAACTGAAATCTTTTTTGGACTCTCAAAGCCATTGTTTTGAACCGGTGGATGCCAGGTCACATTTCCCCATTAGAATCACCTGGGGTGACTCCCAAATTGTAGCTTTCTGAACCCTGTCTCAGATCTACTGAGTCAGAATCATTTGGAGTGTACTCCAAGACATTATATTTAACAAGCCTCTGAGGTGATTCTTACACACACTAAAGTTTAGAATCACTGTTCTAATTTATATACCTTAACCAACTTTATATGTTATGCTTCATTATTATTTAGGCTTTTTTTCAAATCACCTCTAAACTTAAACTTCTGGTGGGGGGGATGGGGTAATTGGGTGGTGGGCAGTAAGGAGGGCACATGACGGGATGAGCATTGGTTGTTAATATGCAACTGATGAATTACTGAACTCTACATCTGAAACTAATGATGTACTATATGTTGGCCAATTGAATTTAAATAAAAAAATAACTTGAACTTCTTAGCAATTTTCTAGCCTGGATCTCACAAAATTTTCAGAATTAATATAGACTTCTGGGCCCTCCCTATTTTACATCTTATTTCCTGAGATATATGCAGAATTGGGTCAAATGTTGAAGACAGGGAAAGAGTAAGGTGTTGTTCACTGAGATACCTGCTCAAGTGAATATATTATCTGTCACACAGCCTTAGCTGTGACTTGCAGACAGTGTTTCACAGGTCAGCTAAGGGTTTTGTGTGAGTACAGCCACCCGTAACTGGCATTATTGCATATTACATCTGCTCTTTCCCTGTCAATCACTCTGACCCCCATATTAGTTAGGGATTAATCAGATTATATAGCAAATAGCACAGCAGAAAGAAATCTCTATGCATATGCTCTACTGAAACGTTCCTGAATAAGTGACAAAGACTATGAAGCAAAGTATTTGTTTTTCATTGATCTTATCGGTCAGTGATTATATATTCATTTGTTTGAAACATTCTCTTACTTGAGTATCATAAAGGGTATAATCATTTGAACAGGCCAGTTTAACAGATCTGTTTATATTCTAAGAGTCAGTGATTTTTTTTATTTGGACAGTTACTTGGTGAGGGTAGTGTAATGTAAATTAATATATCATGTCAGACTAAGTGGCATGGATTTGCTGTTATCTGGGTCCTCCCCCCCTTCAATTATTAGATTATTTCCTTTGGTATCCCATATTGACATAAACAAAAGTGACGTTCCTATTTTAGGCACATGTACTTTAGGCTTCTTCCTAATAGTTGATTTAACCTAGATTTAGGTTGTGGATCACAAAAATTGTGTTTATTTATATTGGTGTCCCCCGTACCCAGCACAATGTCTGGCATACGACAGATAGCCAATTAATATTTGTAGATCTGGACTGGATTATGCTTGAAATTTTTGTTATTTCCAATGAATAGGGACATTTCACAAACTTCTTAGACAGCTTCCATTTTCCATGATTACTGTTGATCGTTGAAACAGCAAAGGCCTGTGTTGCTGTATCCTTTCTAATCAGAAGCACAGAGCCTTCCTTTTTTCCTTTATCCATCTGCATTTCCCACTACCTCTGTCTTCTGGTACATCGCCTAGGCTGGAGGTGTGGAATATATGAATTTCCTAATGAAACTTAAACATGTGGCTCTATGACAACCATATTTTAGAGTTATGTTATTCTTCCAGCAGAATTATGAATCCTAAATTTTAGAGCTGCAAGTGATATTACTGATCATAATTATCCATTTTATGAATGAGGACACTGGGACTCAGAAAGGATCACTTACTAAAGACTCACACTGATGATATTAAAATAGAGGACAGTTTAAACTTAAATTTATCACCTGCATTTGGTCCATTCACTGTCCTTCAGAAGCATGGACATCTAAACAACTATAATTTGCTACTCTGTGTAGCATTTGACAGGAATTGCTAAAAGGAAAGCCATTTTAGATGCACTCTTCTATCTGCCTTGTCCTTGATTAATTTCGCCATTGTCCTAATAGTGAATTGGTACAAGGAAGTTCAAAGATTGATACATT
The DNA here is from genome assembly GCF_002201575.2 of Neomonachus schauinslandi. Taxonomy (NCBI): domain Eukaryota; kingdom Metazoa; phylum Chordata; class Mammalia; order Carnivora; family Phocidae; genus Neomonachus; species Neomonachus schauinslandi. The sequence goes on along the minus strand of NC_058403.1, from coordinate 44,935,525 downwards.
TTTCTGAGGAAGGCTGTGGTTGGAACCCACAGCTTGCATATATTTCTATTTTTCTCCTTTTTGCATTCCAAAGTTTATAAGGAAAACAACCAGGACAAAATTATATGAGAAAAACATAATGTAGATATATCTTTCTTAAGATAATTTTTAGTTTCTAAAAAATGTGTGATTAAAAATAATATTTAAGTACATTAGGGAATTTGGTATTGTGGGGAATTCTCACACAAGGAGTCATCACATAAACACAAAATATAAACAAGTTATAATACCTGCATATTTAGATTTTCAGTTATTGGGTTTATTTAAAATGTACTGTAACCATAACCCCTTCCTGGTGAAACTAGAACCATCATTAACAAATTAAGCCAGAGGTCTAGTTCAAGTTTATTTTTAAATCTAAATTTCATAATCTGTACTTGGTTGCACTAAATCATCCTTAACACTTGTGAAAATATGTCAGGCCAGCTACTGTTTCCCAAAGAGCAGAGTAAGGAATGGAAGCAGAAATTTAATTCCAGGGGCACCTGGGTGGCTCAGCCATTAAGCGTTTGCCTTTGGCTCAGGTCATGATCCCAGGGTCCTGGGATGGAGCCCCGCATCGGGCTCCCTGCTCAGCGGGGAGCCTGCTTCTCCCTCTCCCACTCCCCCTGCTTGTGTTCCCTCTCTCGCTGTCTCTGTCTGTCAAATACATAAATAAAATCTTAGAAAAAAAAAAGAAATTTAACTCCATTCATTTTTAAGGATTTATTTTGCCCACACAACAAGCAAGCACCCAAAACAGAAAACAGAAAACACCCAAAATGCAGAGATAAATAAGAAGTGGTATTGGTGTCATGAGGCAGTTCAAGTCCTCTATGCTGAGCCGGCAAGATCTTCAAAACCTCAAACACACAGACACTTCCAGATCCATACTAAATTGTGAACGAAATGCGTCTTGTGTGTTTTCTAAGCATTCTGCAGACTTGATGGATGCGAGCAGCATCCTCCTTTACAGGTTTCCCCAGAAACACCTACCTCCTGAATCATGAAGATTTATGTATGCTCTGAGTCCAGCCTGGGAATCTGGTCGTGGCAAGTCTTTCCTAGTAAACTGCAGTTGGTCCAGAGGTTCAAAAACCACCTGAAGTGAGCAGGATGCCTACCTCTATAAATGGCTTATTTCCAGCTTCAAGGGAATCAGAAGCTTTTAGATGCTGTTTATACTGACTCTAACAAAACATTATAGTATTCAACAGATATTTGCAAATACTAAAATTTAATGATTGTTTAATATATGCCCAGGCCCTGGGCTGGACATTTTATATGCATTTTTTCATTTAATCTTCACAATGGTCACTTGGGATAGGGAATATTATCAACATTCATATTTTGGAGAAAAGAAAACTGAGATTTAAGAAGTTAACTAAGTTGTCTAATGTCACAAAACTAGTCAGTGCATCCCATTATTTAAGCTTGATAAGTCAGTTATTCACCCTGGGCTCCGCTTCCCTGACTATGAATTAAGGTGTTGTCTTCCTCTTCCTCTTTCAGATTTCCCTTTTACCTGGGCTTATTTGCCATGTGATTTCATGACAGAGGTAGTTCTGGAGGTAGGGGATTTCTAAAGAAGGCCAATGGAGGAAGATATTTCCTGGTGCATAAACGAATTTAGGAGTCAAATTGCGCATTAACAATTTGCCTGTGTACTTCCACCACATTCTCTAGTTGGTTCCTGACAAAGTTCTCCTTTGATCAGGTATTCTACATGAAAATCCAGTCATATTTTAATAGTATATTTGACTATTACCTTATTTTATTTATGTACTGGATATGAATATCAGTTTGCCAACTTAGGCAAAAGAAATATAACTACAGAGAAACAGATACCATGCCTTCAATCAGTCAGGGTGGTGGAAATTTAATATCAACTTTGAGCTAAATTCCAAGGTATCTGGGGATGGCATAGAGTTTGAGAGCTTTTCTGGTCCCTGAGTTAGCTGTCTCTGTAGGTATCTGTTAAGAAATCCATCATTTACTGGTCCTAGGTTATGTTCATGAGTCCACACACATTAGTGCAAAGATGTCTCTTCTCTCTGTCAATGAATTTCTGTGCAATATTTCAAGGCTTAGAGTCATTCTGTTACTGCTGTGAACACATGGCCATCTTTGAATTCTGAGGCTGTCCATTACCTTATTTGCTCAAGGCCATATTCCCCCAAATTCAGTGTTTTTCACACTACATAAACAATTTTTTAAATTCACGTTTTTGACCTTTCTTTTTTTTTTAAAGATTTTATTTATTTATTTGAGAGAGAGAGTGAGAGAGAGAAAGAGCACAAGAGGGGGGAGCGGGAGAGGGAGAAGCAGACTCCCTGCTGAGCAGGGAGCCCGATGCAGGACTCGATCCCGGGACTCCAGGATCATGACCCGAGCCGAAGGCAGTCGCTTAACCAACTGAGCCACCCAGGCGCCCCTAAATTCACGTTTTTTGACATATCTGGTATCCTCAGCATTATTATAAATTAGTACTTTAATTAACTGGAATTGATTTTAAAATGAAACTTGACCCAATAAATAGAAAATTAGTATCACTCATAAAGAAAAAATTGCCGTTAACATAAATTATATGAAACCCAAACAATGTCATTACATTCTACATGGATACCGTCAAGTCACATCCTTCTTAGTCTAAAATTAAGCAATAAAACCAGAAAGACTAGCTGCTTCAATGGGAGTGAGGTTGTGAGAGAGGAAATAAATAGGCTAATATTTCAAAAGTATAATCCCATTGCTGTTGACATGTTTAGAGGTAGGGTGTGTGACAGGGAAAGCACAGGACTAGAAAACCTGTTATATAAGTAACAATCAATGACTAGCCGTGACCAGAGACAGGTCATCTTACTTTGCGGACCTGGGCTCCTTCCTTCATAAAATATACGATTCCATCAGCCCAGACCGCCCTTTGGCGCAGCACCTCCTTTCCCCCCAGAGTTGAACTACAACCCCCACAATGCACCGCGCGCGGCGCCAGAAATGCCGTCTGCCACCTCCCGCAGCTTTCCCTCTGTCCCTCCTACAACTCCCACAAGCCCCCTCGGCTCCGGGCCTAGGCCGGGCCTCGGGTGGAGGCGGAGGCGGAGGCGCGGGAGTTATGGAGGGGGCGGGATCTGCAGGGAAGTGCGTCAGAGAAGGCGCGGGGAGAGTAGGGTGCTGTGGTCTGAGCTTGAGGGTGAAGCTGGCGGAGCAGGAGGATGGGCGGTGAGTGAGCGGGGTCGGCGTCGCTGGGCGGGGGTCGCGTAGCCGTTGGACGTTTCCAGCAGTTTGAAGAGGGGCCCCTCCCCGGGAGGGCCTGGGGCCCGGCCGGTTTCGAGCCGCAGTGCTGCGGCGGGGTTTTTGCTTCGGTCGAGTGGTCTGGGGAGGGGCCTGGTCCGGTACCTGGGGCCCCTGGCCTGGGGCGGTGCAGGACTGCCGACCCCGGCCCCAGCTTGCCTCGACCTCCCCTGGCTCGGTAGTGCGCCCTGCGAGGTGACAGCACCAGTTGTCCGGCCTGGCAAACAGCCACTCAGGGTGCCGGGACCTTTTAAGGTCATTTGAGAGCACCAGGTTGAAAGGATTAGAAAAAATAAGAATACAAAACCAACTTCTGGAGTTACTGTTAATCACTGTAATTGCCCTGATCTCTTCTGTGTCACACTTCCTGTCTTCCAAACTCAGCAACCCCAGTTTGCGAGCCTGTTTTCGTGCGCCTTTGTAAGGTGTTTGGTACGGTTACGGTGTATACTTGCAGTATTTGACTCAGCTTGATCCGCCTTGAGTCATTTTACTGCGGCCATTTACTACTGCCGTTGAGCCCTGTCCACGCCTGGGGAGTGTTCATATTTTGCCTAATTCAGTTTTTTTCTGGCTGAGGAAGAATCATTTAGTTTGCAGATGAGAAGATTCAAAAGTGTAAGGAATGGGGAGAGTGGATAGGAGTGGAGAATTTGGCAGCGTAGGGGAGTTTTCCTTAGCTTCAAGAGATTACGAGCAGATTGCTATCTAGCATTATTATGTTACTGTTCTCTTTGCTCTTCTGCGCACCCGAACAACCTTTCTGTCTGGGTTAACAAACATCTCAACTCTGCCTTCCACATTATCTCCTGACACTTAACCTTGTTTTTAGAAGGTTTTCCTCCTCAAAGGAATCTGGGAGGAGCCAATTTTCTCTGCTTGCTTTTCCTATGCCCTTTTCACACTCAAACCCAGAACACTTAATGCTCTGCATCTTCAATAAAAATTCAGTCTGTAATTAAAAATTTCTGTATGGTACACTGCTGACTCTGAGCATGTCTATTGTTTGTATCTGTAATGTGTATGTCCATTTCAGTGTTGTCTGTTTTAGTGTGCAGGTGATAGACTAGAGAACAAGACCTCTGTCTCCGTAGCATCCTGGGTATGTGAGCATTCAATAAGTACTTTCATGATAATGAGTTTTATTTTGAACTTAACATGCTTGCCTTTATTTTTATTCTTTAATGATTATACATTACTTTAAGGGTCAAGGGTGGGGAATAGGATAAAGGGTGATTTTGAGATAATTCCTTTCAAAATAATCTCTGTATGTCCTTGAAGTCTAACTTTATTCTTTCTCCAACTTTTAAACAGAGCAGTCTGAATGCCAGAATGGATAACCGTTTTGCTACAGCGTTTGTAATTGCTTGTGTGCTTAGCCTCATTTCCACCATCTACATGGCAGCCTCAATTGGCACAGACTTCTGGTATGAATATCGAAGTCCAGTTCAAGAAAATTCCAGTGATTTGAACAAAAGCATCTGGACTGACTTTGCTAGTGATGAGGCAGATGAAAAGACTTATAATGATGCACTTTTCCGATTTAATGGCACAATGGGATTGTGGAGACGGTGTATCACTATACCTCAAAACACACACTGGTATAGCCCACCAGAAAGGACAGGTATTTCTCTTATTTTAACTTCTGTCTACTTTACCTCCTCAATAATAAACAAAGTTATGTGATGATGACCCAATTATGTATAAGCAGGTTTGTGGGTTTTTTTCTCTCCAAAGAAATAAATCTATGTGTTTCTTCTCTCTCTTCCACCTTCTCTACCCAATTTCTATGAATTACCATGATACTCATTAATATTGGTTGGATAAGTTACTGTTCTTATCGCGTGAAAGCCATTTTAAATCTTTGTACTTACTCAGTAAAATTCTTTTTATTAATCTCACATATGTCATGAGGAAATAATTGGAAAAGTACATTTGGAAAACTAAATATTTGGTAACTGGTAAAAGAGTTAGTGTCCAAATCAAACCAACAAATATGAATTGATAGTCTTTTTCTGTGTTAGCTGTGTTTTGGTAGTTACTATCATTTGCCCTGTAAATCTTAGAGGATATAATTTGACCAACTCTACATTAAAATCTGTGCATATTTGAGTCTATGATAGAGTTTGTAGGTTAAAAATATGAATTACAGAAATAAAAAAATATAAGAAATTGTCTGATTTATTTTGCAAGCATTCTTAACATTAAAAAATTTTAATTTCCAGTTCTTAAAATGGAAACTTTAGAGCTCTAAGGAGCAACTTTACAATTTGTTTCTATTTATGACTACTTCTGTTGACCACTTAGTGGGAAGCACTGTATTCAGATCACAGCACAACAATTACCATACATCACAAGGACAGTCGTTGTGATTATATAATGGAAAAAAGAAAGGAGGTGGGGGGGGTGAGGCTGAGGAGATTGGTTGAAATTATAAAGTGTTCAGTTCTACTTAGGAGAGCATAGGAACACTTGATGTTTGAATCTTACCAATCATTTATCATTCATTCAACAAATATTTATTACATGACTCCATATTCCATATAGTACATCAGGGAAAAATAGAAATATCTTTAGTCCTGGGGAGCTAACATTCTAATAAGGGGTGTAGGCAGTAAACTGAATAAATGAGTATAATGGTATAAACAATAGTTAATTATATAGTATGTTAAAAGATGACGCATGCTATGAGAAAATACAGCAAAATAAAGGGATTTGGAACATGTAGGGAAGGAGATATCGAGGGGCATAAGTTACGATGTTTAATAGTGTAGGCAGGATAGGCTTCAACAAGAAGATGTCACTTTAGTAAAGACTTGATGTAGGTGAAGGAGTTGACTATATGGAAAACTGCAGAGGGACTCTTTTAAGTTGGAAGGAACAACAACTGCAAAGGCCTCATGGTGGGGGCATGCCTGAAATATTCAAGGACCAGCAAGGAAGCCACTGGGCTGGAATGGAGGGGGAGAGAGGGAGAGTTGAGAATGCTGTCAGAAATTACTCTGGGAGTAGGGCAAACTTTACAGGATTCTGTAGGCATGGTGAGGGCTTCGGGTTTTTACTCTGAATGTGATGGAGCATTGTGGAGCTTTGAGCAGAGGAGAAATGATCTGCTCACCTAGACAGATGTATTGAAAACAGGCTGCAGACAAAGGTGGAAGCCAGGAGGCTGTTGCACTAATTCTTGTGAGAGATGTTTGTGACTTAGATCATGGTGGTAGCACTGAGCAGTGGCTGCGTTCTAGATAGGTTTTGAAGGCAGACTCACTAGGATTTCCTGGTGGGATGCATGTGGGCAACAATGACTAAAGTTTCTGGTCTGAGAAACTAGAAGGATGGAATTGTAATTACCTGAGATGGGAAGATGGCTGGAGGAGTAGGTTTGGCAGAGAAAATCAAAGTTCCTATTTATTTAAGTCTTTGTTTTCTCCTCCTTCCTAGTCTTCTTGCATATCTATTCTCATTCATTTTACTGCTCCTACTTTTTGTTTTTTTTCCCTTCCTTGTGCCCGTGTCTTAAGCCTACTGCTGAGAACCACTGGCATCCACTGGGCATCAGTGAATCCGGTGTGTCACTCAAGGCCAAAGAGGTTGCTCTCCTCTGGGAACATCTTTCAATATCACTTTTTATTTCAGAGAATAATTACTGAAAGGGATTTTTGTTAAATGTTTATAATTAAAACAACAAGCAGTCATTGTTATTCGTGTTCCAGAGTCATTTGATGTGGTCACAAAATGCATGAGTTTCACGCTAAATGAGCAGTTCATGGAGAAATTTGTTGATCCTGGAAACCACAATAGTGGGATTGATCTGCTTCGGACCTGTGAGTACATTGAGCTCAGCAGTACAGTTGGGGGGAAAAAGGAAATAAATTTGCCATTCATTGATCTCTGTTATTGGAACAAGATGAGTCAGTACATTGCATCAACTTGGACTAAGATCTCTAATGGTTTCCCAGTGAACTCTGTTTTGTTGATAATGTATTTTAAAGTTAGATACATACTTACCAAATTACAAATATGAAGTTGAGAGAAGCAGCGAATACATTGGATGACAGAATCTAGACCTCCCCAAAAGATGTTATTAATGGGCCCTTTTAAAGAGTAAATTTAATAAGGATAAATAATACATTCCTATATTTGAGATAAGCATTTCAGTTCAGAAGGCTGTTGCACTAATTCTTGTGAGAGATGTGTGTGACTTAGATCATGGTGGTAGCACTGAGCAGTGGCTGGGTTCTAGATAGGTTTCGAAGGCAGACTCACTAGGATTTCCTGGTAGGATGCATGTGGGCAAACAATGACTAAAGTTTCTGGTCTGAGGAACTAGAAGGATGGAATTGTAGTTGAGATAGGGATATGTGAGAAAAGTTGACTACAAGCTCTATATGAGTCAAGGGTCAGGGCTACCAAAAATGTTAATCCCGTTTTATACAGTATAACAAAAGTATAGATATCAAAAACAAATGAAAGCATTTCTTAGGAGCATTCTATTCGATGGTCAGACTACCTAGGAAATACTGTCTTCATATTTGGACCTGATATTCAGGCCATAGAGACTTACTGGAGCTTGCCCATAAAATGACCATGTCGTGAGAGGAAGCACTGAATACATGGCAAGTAGAGTTGACCCTTGAATAACGTCGGGGTTAGGAGCACTGGCCCTTTCACGCAGTCAAAATCCACGTATAACTTTTGACTCCCCCAAAACATAACTACTAGCAGCCTACAGTTGATCAGAATCCTTACCAATAACATAAAGCAGTCAATTGAGACACTTTTTGTATATGTATTATATGCTGTATTCTTATGTAAAGTAAGAGAAAAGAGAATGTTACTAAGAAAATCATAAGAGAAAATACATTTACAGTACTGTTCTATTAAAAATCTGCATGTATGTCAGCCTGCACAGTTAAACCTGTGTTATTCAAGGTATTTAATTTTGTATTGCATATATTATAAGAAGAAGTTTATTACTAACAGAGTTTGAAGGGAAGTTGGAGAAAAGACTTTCATGTAGTTCCAAAAGGTAAAACTAGCACTAGAGGGTAGAATTTGGTTTAGAGTTGATATTAATACATTACTAATAATTAAAATAATGTAAAAATGGAAGGGGATGCTTTGTAAAGCCATCAGCTTTCTTCCCATGGTGTTGAGGGAATTTATGATAATTACAACTGCCATTTATTGAGTGCAGAGATCCTCCGCTTTGTGCTTTATGTATATTCTCTCAACAGGTCTTTTATAATCAACATTCATTTACTTCTATTCCTGCCTTGAGATCCTATAAGGATGTAGATTCATTTGTATGTGGAGCCAGAAGGTTTTGCTTCAAATGCTGGCTCTACCACATACTGTGTTACCTTGTACAAGTTATTTATACCTCTTGCCTCAGTTCCCTCATTTATAAAATGGAGATAATAATAGTATCTCCTTCATAGGGATTTGGGGAGGATTAATACACAAAGCATGTGTATAACAGTACCTGACACACAGTGAGCCCTCAGTAATTGTTAACTGTTAGTGTCCTTTTACTTTAATCAGGTAGCATCCTTTTGAATAAAGTGCTTTAGAAAAGAAACCCCAATATTAAAGTATTCCTTTCTCACTTTTTTTTTTTTTAAAGATTTTATTTATTTATTTGACAGAGAGAGACATAGTGAGAGCAGGAACGCAAGCGGGGGAGTGGGAGAAGGAGAAGCAGGCTTCCTGCGGAGCAGGGAGACCGATATGGGACTTAATCCCAGGACCCTGGGATCATGACCTGAGCCGAAGGCAGACGCCTAACGACTGAGCCACCCAGGAGCCCCCTTTTCTCACTTTTTTAAAGAAGATTTTAAGGAGAGAGAAAGGGAGAGAAGTATGAGCCGGGGGTGGGGGGCAGAGGGAGAAAGATAATCTTAAGCAGACTCCCTGCTGAGCGTGGAGCCTAGCACGGGGCTCGATCTCAGGACCCTGAGATCACCACCTGCGCAGAAACCAAGAGTGGGATGCTCAACTGACTGCACCATCCAGGGGCCCCTCCTTTCTCACTTTTTGAGAAAAGATCTAATTAGTACATGAATGAAATTACCATTGTGGAAAAACTGTCTGAAATCGTGGTAACATATCTTTTTTTCTCTTTTTCAAAATCAGATCTTTGGCGTTGCCAGTTCCTTTTACCTTTTGTTAGTCTAGGTTTAATGTGCTTTGGGGCTGTGATTGGACTTTGTGCTTGCATTTGCCGGAGTTTGTATCCCACCATTGCCACAGGCATTCTCCATCTCCTTGCAGGTGAGTCTTGTCATTATACTTACCTTTTATCTTCTCCCTGTTTCCATAGAGACAAAGAGTCGTAATTCTTAAACATTCACACATTGTTGCCCTGTCCTCTTGCCTGAAAAGCTCTTACTATGCTCTTATCTAGTTATGTTTTGTTTTCCTCCAAGGTCTATGTACGCTGGGCTCAGTGAGTTGTTATGTTGCTGGAATTGAGCTACTCCACCAGAAGCTAGAGCTGCCTGAGAACGTGTCTGGTGAATTTGGATGGTCCTTCTGCCTGGCTTGTGTCTCAGCTCCCTTACAGTTCATGGCTTCTGCTCTCTTCATCTGGGCTGCTCATACCAACCGGAAAGAGTACACCTTAATGAAGGCATATCGTGTGGCATGAGTAGGAAGCTGCCTGCTTTGCAATTGCCATTTTTATTATTTTTCAATATTAATATTTCCCCTTGTTTTCCTCTCATTTTTTTAATTTAATTTTTTTCTTTGTGGATATACCATTTTATCCTGAAAATCCATTCTATTTATTCACACAGACAGTTGTTTCTTAATACCACTAAAATTTATATGGATTATTCTGAATGATTCCATCTTTTAAACAAACTAATATAGGTTCAGAGTCCAGACAGCAAGAGATGAGTAGACACTTGGCACAAATTTGTGAAAGAAAACTGATAGTGGGAAATTGACCCAAACCCATCTACTGATATCTGTTAGACTTTTCAGTAAATAACTATCTCTGTTGAACTAGAAACTCTTTAGTGTCTCTGAGAAAAACCTCTCATCGTTGTCAGAACTTATGGTCACTTTGGTATTGTAGATAGCCAGTCAGCCAGAGCATTAGTGCTATTTTCAAAGACTTAAGCTGTATAAAATAAAGAGATTATCTAAGATCCTTTTCCCCCAAATATTGGCATATAGTTTTATTCAAGATGAAGTATGGCATCTATTTAACCAAACTGTCTGTCTACAAGAAAGGAAGTAAAAAATACAGTGTTTACTTAAAATTTTAACTTTGTAACTGCAAGAATTCCAATTCAGCCAGACAAGAGGATTAACCTTATTTTACTTTACCTTTTTTTGTATTTTTTTTAGCTCTCCTTAATATGTCAGGAGGATTTTCAGTACAACTAAACCATTTTGGATTTTTGCTCTTTGCCTCTTCACACATCAGGCTTATTAAGAGTGCTTTCTTTCTAACACTACTTTGGGGTCACAGAATAAAACTTTCCAACTGCTATCTATTTAGTCCAGCTCAGTACCATGAGGAAGATTCCACCATAATGACCCTCTGGAGCTAGGAAAACTACCACAAGACCTAAAGCTTTGGCTAGTCATTAACTTCCAACTATGGTCTTTATTTCTTGTGGTGAAATGATGTGCCTTTCCTTGCCTATATCCCTTCCTGGTGTGTATCAACATTATTTAACATCTTGTAATTCAATCATTTTTTATAAATATGTCTATAAACATTGAACTTTAAAAAATCTTATTTATTTATTCCATTACTGTAGCACTTGACAGATTTTAAAAAATGTAACTTAGTAATTTCTTACAATATCCTAGATCTGTCTTTTTTAAAAAATAAAATAAAAAATGAGAAGAAACTCAATTGTGTATAGTGTCTGAGTTGATTTAAATCTCAATATTAGGTTAAAGAAGTACAGGATTCTGAACGAGCATCTCTGTGGTTCTTTGGAAAATGCCTTGTTTCTGGGGTCTCTGTTTTATCTTCCCAAAAATATGGGAACCCCTTGCCCCCATTAGAAAATAAGAGCCTCTTTATCCCTTATGTTTCAGAGTTTTAAAAACGTGTTTTCAAAGTAGTTTTGTGATCTCTATGTGTCATATTTAATGTGGCTAGATTTTTAAAAAGTCGTATAATGGCTGTGGATATGTATGTTCTATAGCACAGAAATAATCAAGTCCGCTTCTGACTTACAACAAAGCCAACACTACTCTGCACCTCATTATTGCCTTTGCAGTTGCTGCTTACTCGCTTTTCCAACTTTCCTCACTCTTGAAGTTTCATTGTCTTGCAGCACCTTCTGTGGAAGGTAGAAAAGCTAAGTAGACATACAAACACTTGGGCATGGGGTTTTAAAATTATTGACCAACATGACATTTTTGTATTGGGAAGATATTTATTTTGGACAACGTCCTTGCCTATTGTCACCCCAAAGTTGTCTGTGACTGTTGGTCCAACAGCAGTCTTTAATATGCGCTGTGGAAACTCAGTCACTACTGGACCTTGTGAGTCCCAGCCTCACTGGTAGCGTCCTGAAGCATGGAAAGCCAGCACCATAAACCCTCGTGTTGCATATGTGTTGGGATTGATAATTCAAGCACATTTCAAAATAGCTGTGGTCATCCTCTCTTGGGAAGACTTTTTTCTTTGAAACATAGGGGGCTGTATTGTTTCCTTTGATGTGAAAATTAGTTTTTCAGCTGTCTCGTTTCTAATCAGGTAGAACCATATGAAATTGCTGATATATTTTTTTTTTAAAGATTTTATTTATTTATGAGAGAGAGCACATGAGAGGGGGGAGGGTCAGAGGGAGAAGCAGACTCCCTGCCGAGCAGGGAGCCCGATGCGGGACTCGATCCAGGGACTCCGGGATCATGACCTGAGCCGAAGGCAGTCGCTTAACCAACTGAGCTACCCAGGCGCCCCTGAAATTGCTGATACTTGACCATTTTTTGTTTAAAACTAATAATCAAAAAATCAGTGGCAAGTAAAGTTTTGTTAATCTCTTTTCACCTAATCTTTGAAAGCAACCCCCAAAGTTAAAACTTAATTTTCAGATTTTTCAGAACATGAGTTTTGTGGCAATTTTAAGAAACATGTTTTAAAATCTTAATTTTATGGTTCCTAATCTCATTAAATGATGTGAATAAATATCTTTTATATCCTTTTCGGCAAAAGATTCATTTCAAAAATTTTTAGAGATAGCCATAAAAACAGTAAAAGTTGACACAATAAAAAGGGCAAAATAATCCTAGAAGAATTTATTTGTTCAGTTAACACTGCACCTACTATGTATGTCATGATACTCAAGGGTCTCAATAACTTAGTAATTAGTAATAGTAACGTGTTAACGTTTGCCTGCTTAAAGTATTTCTGTGTGTGTGTGTGTTGGGGGGGAAGGGAAAGAGTTGGTAAGTCACTTAAAGGTGGACTGATATAGTCACACAAGTGAGAAAAATGAGATGAGCACAGAACAGATCAATTTAGTTTGTTTATCCATTCTAGAGACCACCAAATTGCAGCCTAGCACTATTAAAACTTACAGATCCAGTCATGTTCAACTGACTATAAGAAGATAGTGTGAGGGCATTTTAAAAAATAATCCTCATGTGAACTTTCACCAGAAATGAAAACAACCTATTGAATTAACCTGATTTTGCCTGTTACAACACTTTTTGAGATTTCCTAGCAAATGAATGGGCTCAGCTTTGAAGATGCAAATTATAATTTCACAAGCTTGATGGAACTCTGTGCTGGCCGATATGGGTGGAGTCTTGTCCTCCTTTCAGCCCTCTACTCATAAGGGAATAATGATTCATACTTTGAAAAGAGAGGAATAAAAGAAACACATCTGTGTATAGGAATTCTTTTTCTATTCCTCATCAGGTGTTCCAACATACGATTTTCCCTTGGATCAAATTATGATGCGTGCTGGCACCTTGCGAATTAATTATATGAGACTTTTAAATTACAAAAAGAATAAATTTGAAAGATTATTTGCTCTATGGAAGAAATTGCCATAAGTCCTTTAATTCCTCTTCAGTGCTAAAAATTCTATTAGCAAAGTTAATATGTTATTTGACATATTAACATTTACACACTTTCTACAAACTTACCTAAAGTGCAATCCAATTTATATTACTTTCTACCTTTGCAGCATTTTCAAAATATGAAATGAGAAAAAGATAATTCTTTCTGTTTTGTCTTCACTTTTTAAAATACTCGAGTTGTTGGGTAAGCATCACCTTTCATCTCTGACTCGGTGTCTCAGGGTGTGAACTTGACCTCAGCTCTCCTTCCGCCTTTCCTCCCCTCTCAGTCTTCTGTCTAGACTTCTGTTCTTGTTGCTCTCTCTGCCACTTGTGTTGTCATTGATATGTTCAGGAGCAACTAGGACTCCCAAGTTCCCATAACCTCCCACTGCCCCTTCCTTCACAATCCTTAGGCTTAAGGCTTATCTCCATAGACTGTGCTATCCAGTTTTCTTATTCTCAGTCTCAAGATACCAAGGATGGCTGTTCAAAAATATTAAGCTCATTCTGTTTAAAACGTTACGCTCTTTGACTTTAGCTGCTCGACAATTTAAACCATCTCCGACTTGATTTATTACTACTCCCTACCACACATTCTCCAAATCTCTACAAAAGTTAGTTGTTGGAAACCCTTACTCTTCTTCCTCAACTTACATAGAGGGAGTTTTATGTTCTTTTTCATGAGGAAATACTGGAATGAACGCTTCCAGTTTCTCCAGTCATTTTTGCTCCTCCCTAAAAAAGAAGGAATATATTATGATTGGAGATATTGCTAGGATCATGGCATCCACAAAAAGCAGCACAGTGTGTGATGGTTAAGTATCTAGCTCAGGAAACATTCTGGAATACTAAATTTGTAATCCCAGGTCTGTCACTTAGCCTTTCCAAGCCCCACTTTCCCCATCTGTGGAATGCTATGATTATCATACCTGCCTCATACAGTTGGAATGAGCATTATGTAAATTGCTGAACATAAAGTAGTCAGTCAAAAAATGCTAGTTACGACTGGCTGCATGAAGAGGGGATGAGGTCACCAAGCCTATAAAGCAGTGGTTCTCGGGGCGCCTGGGTGGCTCAGTTGTTAAGCGTCTGCCTTCGGCTCAGGTCATGATCCCAGGGTCCTGGGATGGAGCCCTGCATCGGGCTCCCTGCTCCTCGGGAAGCCTGCTTCTCCCTCTCCCACTCCCCCTGCTTGTGTTCCCTCTCTCGCTGTGTCTCTCTCTGTCAAATAAATAAATAAAGTCTTTAAAAAAAAAAAAAAAAGCAGTGGTTCTCAACCTCAGCTGCACAGTGAAATTGCCTGGAGAACTTTAAAAAATATTTGTGCCCCAGAGATTTTCTGATTTATTCCGTCGGGTGTGGCCAGGTCACTATGATTTTTTTAAACCTTTCAGTGATTCCGTGGGTAACCATATTTGAAAACGATATTTGAAACTACATTTTAAAGCAAGAGATAGGATTCCCTCTCTCCTAGGCAGATTGTTAGAAAGTTTACAGTGGGCTCTATCAGGTAAACAGACCTGGTACAGTGCGTGCTTTCTCCAAGCCCTTTCTTTCTTGTGCTTTCCAGCACTCTCTTCTGCTGATACCTGGCTCTTTGAGACAGGCCCCAATCCATCCCACCACTGCTGGATGGAGATGTGTACGAAGAGTGTGCCTGCAGACCCAATACACTCCCCTGTGGCTTATCCTAAGGTTCAAATTTGGCAAGAGGTATAGGGAAACTCGTTTGTTTTGGCTTCAATTCCAAATTACTTTCTTTAATCCAGTCCTTTCAGGGACCCTCTACTTTGGAGTGGTTAGGCCTTGTGAATTACTTTGACCCCTATCTGCTTATCAATTCATTGCATTCCTACTGTTTTGGTTAGAATCACACAGGACAGAGGCATGAATGATTGACATTAACCTCTACACAAGCCAGAAGTGCTTGAGAATGGATGTAGAAAATGAGGATAAAATAGTATCTGCCTCGACAGGTTACCGTGACAGTTAAATAGATCCTGAAATGCAAGAGCTTAATAAACGGTAGGTATTCGTTTCTGGAGGCCAACACGGCACACAGGGCGGAGGCAGCCTTTGCCTGGCCTGTGTGGTCAGGCTCTAGGATGTACAGGAGTTGGAGCTGCTGTGGCTTGTCCTGTGACTTCTGTCCAGCAGGGATTAGGGCTGGGGCTGGGGCTACATTAGTGGGGAGAATCCAGGTTCCAGTTTCCAACAGACAGTGCTTCATTCATTACATAGGCTTTTTAGCCATCCTTGCATCTCAAAGTGGAAGAATGTTTAAAGCTTCTGTTTTTATCTTTTGTCTCAAACAAGACTGTACTAATGTGGGATCTTTGGTTTTTCAATGATTTTGCTAAGCATCAGTTGGTGATTTAAGATTAGCTGCCTCAAAAATCTGTCTTTATCTTGTTTAAATCCACATCCATTGAGGGAACAGGAAGAACTTGGATTTCCGTGGCTTATTCTCAGGCTCCTAAAATCAACTGCTACCACCTGCAATGCAATTTGATTCGGATGGTTCATTTTAAGAATTAAGCATGGCAACAGATTTCTGGAACACACACCATAGGTCCAACCTCTGGATGTTAGTCATGAGCACTTATAATAAGTTGGAGAGTGGCACTTTTCTTGTTGCCCTGGACCTAAAGGAGCACTCAAGGGCATGTAAGACAAGAAATTAACCAAAAAAATTCTAGAAAGAATTCAAACACTTAGGGCTATAAACCCCTTCTAGGCCTTACTTAGAGGTGTCAGAACAAATTTAACATCCTAACTCTGCAACTATCACCCCCTTCCTTGAAATAAGAAGATGACTAGAGGGAGAAAAGGGAAGAGGCCTGGGTGTCTAAGTTGAGAACATTGTGGCCTTCTCCTCTCCTCCTCCACAGCAGGGAGGTATGGACTTCCTCCACATGCTAGACACCATTCTAGGCAAACAAGCAGTGCTACCCTCTGGTTCATTCAAGACTTTCCCATCCATAGAACTGCCTTGGATTTAGACAGATCTACTGAAAATCCCAGCTCTTCGTTTTACTGCTTGAGAATCTTTGCCAATTTAAATATTTTTTTTTACATCTCAGTGGGATAAAAATGTCCATCTTCATGTTTGTTATGAGGCTTGAATAATACATGCTGAACACTTAGCATGGTGTCCAGCACATCTTAGGATTTCAAGAAATGGTAACTTAATTAATCTGCAGATGATTTCAGATCCCCAGCCTTGCCTTCTCTCCCAGGCTCCCGGTCTAAGCTTTCTAAGTGCCTTCAAGACAGCTCCATTTGAATATTTTCATGATACCTAAAACTTAATATGCCCAAATTTAAACTCATCTTTCTTCTCATAATTTCTCCAGTTCCCATTTTCTTTCTGCTTCTTCCATCACCCAGATTTTTAAAGGTGACATTTTCAACTCCTCTTGTTTCTGTGCCTTATATATCCAGTCAGTTATCAAGGCTTTTTGATTCTACTCCCATAATATTTATCTCACTAAAACCCTCCTGTCCCACCTGGGTTCAGGCTACTGGATGACAGTAGCCTCTCTGCTGCTCTCCTCTCTGCAGGCTCTCTCCTTAATCCATTTTACATACCCTGCCAGTCCAATTCGTAAAAGCATAGATTTGACCTTTTATTTAAAAACTTTCAAGGATGGGCGCCTGGGGGGGTTCAGTCAGTTAAGTGTCTGCCTTGGGCTCAGGTCATGGCTCGGGATCCTGGACTGAGCCCTGTGTCAGTCTCTCTACTCAGTGGGAAGTCTGCTTCTCTCTCTCCCTTTGCCCCTCCTCCCTGCTCATTCTTTCTCTCTCAAATGAATAAATAAAATCTTTAAAAGAAAACGTTCAGGTAAATACCCAGGAGTGCAGTTGCTGGGTCATAGGGTAGCTCTATTTTTAATTTTTTGAGGAACCTCCACACTGTTTTCCAAAGTGGCTGTACCAACTTGCATTCCCACCAACAGTGTAAGAGGGTTCCCCTTTCTCCACAACCTCTCCAACATTTGTTGTTTCTTTCCCTGTCCATTTTTACCATTCTAACTGGTGTAACGTGGTATCTCAATGTGGTTTTGATTTGAATTTCCCTGATAGCTAATGATGATGAACATTTATTCATGTGTCTGTTAGCCATTTGTATGTCTTCTTCAGAGAAGTGTCTTTTCATGTCTTCTGCCCATTTTTTGACTTGATTATTTTTTGGTTGTTGAGTTTGAGAAATTCTTTATAGATCTTGGATACCAGCCCTTTATCTGTAGTGTCATTTGCAAATATCTTCTCCCATTCTGTGGGTTGCCTCTTTGTTTTGTTGACCGTTTCCTTTGCTGTGCAGAAGCTTTTTATCTTGATGAAGTCCCAAAAGTTCATTTTTGCTTTTGTTTCACTAGCTTTTGGAGATATATCTTGAAAGAAGTAGCTGTGGCTGATGTCAAAGAGGTTACTGCCTATGTTCTCAAAGACACAGATGTAGTGAAAAGAAGGGCCATATGCACCCCAATGTTCATAGCAGCAATGTCCACAATAGCCAAACTGTGGAAAGAGCCGAGATACCCTTCAACAGATGAATGGATAAAGAAGATGTGGTCCATACATATACAATGGAATAGTACTCAGCCATCAGAAAGGATGAATACCCAACTTTTACATCAACATGGGTGGGACTGGATGAGATTATGCTAAGTGAAATAAGTCAAGCAGAGAAAGTCAATTATCATATGGTTTCACTTATTTGTGGAACATAAGGAATAGTATGGAGGACATTAGGAGAAGGAAGGGAAAAATGAAGGGGGGAATCGGAGGGATAGATAACCATGAGAGACTATGGACTCTGAGAAACAAACAGGGTTTGGGGGGGGATGGGTTAGCCCAGTGATGGGTATTAAGGAAGGCACGTACTGCATGGAGCACTGGGTGTTATAAGAGAACAATGGATCATGGATCACCACATCAAAAACTAATGATGTATTGTATGGTGACTAACATAACATAATAATAAATAAATAAATAAATAAATAAATAAATAAATAAAAGAAAACTTTCAATGATTTCCCATTACTTAGAGAAACAATCTAGAATAGTCTAGATTTAGTCTCCCATCCAAGTTCTAGCACTAGCTACTTCTATCTTTGCAGTGTTTTCGGTTCCCCTCCTTTGGCTTTGGTCAAACTCACTATTTCTTGTTCCCAGTTTGTGCTTTCTTAGGTCCATGCTCCTTATTATACTGCCTTTATTTCTGGAATACTATTCTCCACATATTCAAATCCTGTCCATATCACTTTATTGAAATTACAGTTTCAAAAATCATAACCATTTCTTTACCAAGTAGAATAATTTAAAGCTCATCTAAAATGTTTATTCTTTTGAACTCCAAAAACCTAGAAGAGAGCACAGGCAGTAATTTCTCTGACATTGGCCATAGCAACATGTTTCTAGAAATGTTTCCTAAGGCAAGGGAAGCAAAACCAAATTACACTGAGTAACTTCTTTCTTGTGACTTTGGTCACTTTCTACCTTGCATAACACTGGTTAATATGCATTAATCTTCTGTACTAGAACTTATTGCTTATTTAATCTTTGTATCTCCCACCATCTTCCACATTGCCTTGCAAAGAGTAGTCGCTCAAGAAATAAGAGGTTTCTGAGTGGTAATCCTTGAAATTATTAGAAATTCCCATTGTAAAATATATGCTTGAAATTATCTAGGAAAGAATTAGAATCGATAGATAAGAGCTCAAGTTTAACACTTCGGAGGGAATGCTCTGTAACAGGTTCTGCAAGGTAACTTTGAGATGTCTAGATTTAGCCTTCCCTCTCTTACCTAGAAGAGGATGTGGGTATAGTTCTTTGCCAGTTGTGATGGCAAGTAGACAATTTAAGTTAATCACTTAGGCTTTTGTGATTTTTTGCACATTTCATATGAAGAGCTTACACTAGAAAATGTTTAAAGTTTTTATCAACTTGATTAGAAGACAAAAATTCAGAACTATATTAAACATTGATGAAAAATTGAAGATGACACAAACAAATGGAAAGATATTGCATGCTCATGGATTGGAAGAAAAATATTGTTAAAATGCCCATACTATCCAATCTATAGAATTAATGCTATCCCTATCAAAATACCAACAGCATTTTTTCACAGAACTAGAACAAATAATCCTAAAATTTGTATGGAACCACAAGAGACGCCAAATAACTAAAGCCATCTTGAAAAGGAACAAGACTGGGGGTATTACAATCTCAGATTTCAAGATATACCACAAACTGTAATAATCAAGACAGTATGGTACTGGCACAAAAATAGACATATAGATCTATGGAACAGAATAGAGAGCCCAGAAATAAACCCACACTTATATGGTCAATTAACCTTTGACAAAGGAAGCAAAATATGCAATAGGAAAAAGACAGTCTCTTTACTAAATGGTGCTGGAAAAACTGGACAGCTGCATGCAAAAGAATAAACTGAGGAACTTTCTTACATCATATACAAAAATAAATTCAAAATGGATTAAAGATCTAAATGTGAGACCTGAAACCATAAAAAACCTAGAAGACAGCAAAGGCAGTAATTTCTCTGACATTGGCCATAGCAACATTTTTCTAGAAATGTTTCCTAAGGCAAGGGAAACAAAATCAAATTAAACTATTGGGGCCACATCAAAATAAAAAACTTCTAACTGAGGGTTCTAGAGGGGAGGGAGGTGGGGGGATGGGTTAGCCTGGTGATGGGTATTAAAGAGGGCACATACTGCATGGAGCACTGGGTGTTATATGCAAACAATGAATCATGGAACACTACATCAAAAACTAATGATGTAATGTATAGTGATTAACATAACATAACATAAAAAAAAAAAGAACCTTCCACACTTAGTCCTCACCTAAAAAGTGCATTAAAGTTCTTACCAACTACAAGTCCAAAATAAATAAATAAATAAATAAAAATTAAAAAGCTTCTGCACAGGAAAAGAAATAGTTAACAAAACAAAAAGACAGCCTATTGAATGGAAGAAGATATTTGGAAATGACATATCTGATAAGAGATTAGTATCTAAAATATATAAAGAACTTATACAACTGAACACCCCCAAAAACAAATAATCTGATTAAAAATGGGGAGATGACATGAATAGACATTCTTCCAAAGAAAACATATAGAAGGCCAACATACACAGTGTGGAGGTTCCTCAAAAAATTAAAAATAAAATTACCATATGATCCAGTAATTCCAATACTGGGTATTTACCTAAAGAATATGAAAACACTAATTCAAAAAGAAATATGCACCCCTATGGTGATTGCAGCATTATTTATAATAGCCAGATAATGGAAGGAACCCAGTGCCCATCCATAAATTAATGGATAAAGAAGATGTAGTGTGTGTGTACACACACACACACACACACACACACTGGAATATTACTCAGCCATAAAAAAGAATGAAATCTTGCCATTTGCAACAACATGGATGGATCTAGAGGGTATAATGCTAAGTAAAATAAGTCAGAGAAAGACAAATGCCATATGATTTCACTTATATGTGGAATTTAAGAATCAAAACAAATGAACAAAGAAAAAAGAACAAACAAAAGAACAGACTTAAACATAGAGAACAAATTGGTTATCAATGGGGAGGTGGGTGGAGGAAGGGTGAAATAGGTAAAGGGGATTAAGAATATACTTGTAATGAGCACTGAATAATGTACAGAATTGTTGAATCATTATATTGTACACCTGAAACTAATACAACAGTGTATGTTAATTATAATGGAATTAAAATTTTTAAAAAGTAATGGAGCCTGGTGCCACCTAATGTTAAAGAAATGCCATCACCAGTAGTATACAGACTGGCTCTAAGAGCCACCTGTTGAAAAAGCTGAGGAATAATGACAATTCAGTCAACAAATTTCGGGAGAAACTTAATTGACCCAAAAGCCCTTTTCAATTCCACTACTAGTTTTCATGAACAAATTGTTATTTATATTGTAACGTTTACTGTATGTTACTGTAATATTTTCCTTTTGTGAGAAACTATCAAAACGCATATTCAATAATAACACATGAATAAAAACAAAAAAATTCATAACTCAACACTGTTGGAGAAGTTTGATGGAGTCAATTCCTTATCTATCCTTATCTATATTTAAACTATACAAAATTTCAGACCTCAACACTGTTGGAGAAGTTTGATGGGAGTCCATCCTTATCTATGTTTAAACTATGAAGTAAAGTTCAATCCTTATCTATATTTAAACTATGAAGTAAATTTCTACAATGAAATCAGGGCATTGTTAAAGTTACAAGTTTAATAGGTAAATCAAGGTGAGTATGAGAACTTTAATGGATATGAAAATGAAGATGCCTCATTTCAAAGGCATATTCATCAAGAGGTAACTTTTCATAAGGAGGAAATTTTATCATATATTTCCAATCAGGATCTGTTCTCAAAGAACTCTGCCCAATATTATGCCATTCTCTCTTGATTATTAAAATAGTACTCATCTTGATTAATAGATATTTAATAAACAATGACTTATTTCCTTCAAAGGAAATTAGTCAGATATTTGGCTCAATAAATAATTTTTATGATTTCCTAAATTGCTCTTGATAATTATTTATTTATCAGCAATCTTTTCATTTTGTCCCATTATTCTTAGGATACCTTCCAAGACCCTAAAATGGCCTTACACTCTCGCCAGCAATTTTCATTCTTCAAACAAACTGACTTTTGATTTTTTTCAAAGGGCCATGCCTACAGTAGTTTAAAAACATGACCCTATAATTTTTTGATCACCCTCCGATTGAGAGGTGTGTTTTCTGTCCCCTTCCCATGAATCTGGGCTGACTTGTATTGCTTTGACCAATAGAGTTTGATTTAAATAATACAGTGAGGTCATAAAAGGTTATGTGCTTAAGATTGGTTCTCTTGAAACACTTGGTTTTAGAATACTCACTTGTGGAACATTTCCTCTCAGAACCTACCTGCCGTGCTGTGAAGCCCAGGCCACATGGAGAAACCTGTATCCCTACGAGCCTCCAATCAAGAACCACTCAGCTAAGCCTAATCAATCTACAAAACTGTAAGAGATAATAATAATTTGTTTTTTGCTGCTACATTTTGTAGCAGTATCATATATATATGATATATCATATATCATATATCAAGATACAGTATCTTGAATAATCTCCTTTCCCACCACAGGCTTTCAAAAGATATTTTTCTCTTACCCCCCATCCCGTGCTCTCCCACTTTTTTGCATGGCTAACTCCTATTGATTTTTCTAATCAAGCTTAATATTTACTTATTCAGCAAATTTTCTCTGACCATCTGTCTTGGGCTCTTTCTCCCTCTTATCATTTCACACACTCTGAAGTTCTTGAATGTGGTAGTAAAGTCCAAGTTGGGGAGTGATTCTACATGTCATCACTCCTTTTAAATTCCATGGATCCAATCGTCCCATACCTTAATATAAGGGAAGTTCTGGGGTTATTAATAATAATGAAGTCCTTTTGAGAGGGACATGAAAAAAGTTCAGTCCAGTCTGATAATCCAGGTCAGTTAGTGAAATATTAAAACTAAAATGCCATTCAAAGTTGAAACTGTCTCTTCTCTTAGCTTAGGCTTGTCTCTGGCTAGGAGGCCTACAAAAGGGGAGGGGACTTAGTCGGCTTCTCTCTGCCCTCAGTCACTTTCTCCTACATGGATAGAGACTTTCTGGCCCTCTGTGGTCAAACCGTGGGAAGAGTAGGTTAGGGAGAAGGACGGTATAATGTGGCTGGTACCATTGTCCTCAGACCTTGGGGCATGCAGCCCAAGCACAGTTGTTGGTTCTTTCTCTTTTAAAAGCCACTTTTGAAAGTTTCTCAGAGACCCTCCCTCGGCAGACCTTCAGGCTATATTACTTTTAACAAGTGAAATCAATGTCTCTCCTTTAGCTATGTGCTTACCACTCCCCCTCAGTCCCTGGGTTCCTGGTAAGGTGGTTTCTCTCTGTTGGGGTCATATTGCTCTCAGGTTGTTCAGGAGCTTTCTCTCATTCTCTCTCTCTCTTTTTTTAAACCAGGACTCCAGGTCAGCTCCTGTAAGACAGACATTTGGAGACATTTAGTCCCCAAGAAACAAGAACAACTAAGTCCCTTTCAACTCAACCTGGGGTCTCACTGCTTCATGCTTCAGGCTCATCTGGCCAACCCCTTTTATTGTCAGACTTTTCAAGGGTGAGTCAAATATTCTTCCACAGATTTCTCAAATGCCAGGGGACACATGGCAAGCTCCCTCAGTAAAACCCTTCTCTACTGGCAAGCTCCCTCCTCACCACAGTTGGTGGGACTTGGTGAAAACCTGTAAGCCTGCAGCATCTCTCCCCAGAGGTGTCTCTCTCCTAGTTTTCAAACTCTGATTAATCCCAAAGCATTTATGTATCTTTGTGGAGAGTGAGACCCTGAAAGTCCCAAGATAGGTTTTTAGACCCACTTTCTGCAAATCCTGCACAGGGGTCTAATATCTCAATTTGGAATGTGGAGCTTCTGATTAAACTGAGATGACAGGGTAAGTTATATTTAAATCCTGTTAAACACTGAATTGTAATAATTTTTGTTTATCATCTTTCTCCCCTGGATTAGTTAAAACCCACAAGAGCAGTAATCTTGTCTGACTTCCCTCATAGTACACCACTGTTTAACACAGTGCATACTATATGGTGAAATGCTCAATGAGTACTTATTGAATAAATAAGCAAGTTATGCAGTTGACTTTTCACCCTGTATGAACTGATCTTTTAAGTCTGGTTATCCACAGTCCTCATTTTTTAGATGTAACCATGTAGATATACATATAATTATTAAGTTGTGTGCTTCACTGTTTCCTTTTTAAGTAGCCTGCATGAGATACATTCTAGGAAGCAGGGATTGTGCCTATATAATTCTTTTTACTGTATGTAGCCCTGTATCATTTCCTGCACTAACGGGAGCTCAGTACATGCTTTCCTGGGGATGGCAGGAAGAAAGATGGCACACTGTACAGGAGGGGTTGAGGAGGACACTGGAGAGCAGTAAAAAGGAGGACAACCCTCAGGTTACTGGGGAAATTATGTCAAAGACTTCATCTCTTTGATGGTCATAGCTTGCTTCTGCAAGAATTCTTGTCATAATAAATTTCAATATTACATTTGTTTCTTGTGATGAGTTGAAGAGAGTGCTCAGATGATGTGTCCTTTTGAGAGTCACACTTCCAGTGTAGCTAACATAAAACTAAGAAGATAATTTGTTTCAGGGACCCCAGGAAGAAGCAGACTTTTAGTTCAGCTTCTTCCTCCAAGGCTGCCCCCTGGCCTTCCAGGAACCACACATTTGGGGCGTTACCTGGCTTTTGATATGTGAGAATAATGGCTTCCTAGGTTTGTGCCTCATTCCTCTGGGCTGTTTTCTTCTGAATCACTGTCAAAATACCTATTGAATTGATTTGTGCTGTTGGGATAATGAGTCATAACTTCCAGGTAAGTTATTTCCATTTTAACACCTGGACTTCTAAGACCTTATTCTTAATTTTTTTCTTATCTTTCTCCCTTCTTGCCTGCCTTTCTTTCTTTCTTAATATCGTCTTTGAATACCTCAGCTGGTGCCAGGCATTCCAATAGGCCCTGGGAATGCACACCACACCTCTGCCCTCTTGGAAGTCATGTGGAACATGGGCTTCCACTAAAAACACAACACAAATCATTTTCTCTAATGTGGAAACATGACATATTTCATTTTTGAGTCCATGAACAATACCCCTCATTAATTAATTGTGCTATTGCTTGCTCATTTGGCAGGAAATATAAAATCTATTCACCATATTTGTCCCAATATTCTAATCGTGGAATAAGTCATTGCTATAAAGATGGAAACATATTTTG
This sequence comes from Neomonachus schauinslandi, assembly GCF_002201575.2. NCBI lineage: Eukaryota > Metazoa > Chordata > Mammalia > Carnivora > Phocidae > Neomonachus > Neomonachus schauinslandi. The sequence continues at coordinate 44,910,284 of NC_058403.1, read as the reverse complement.
ACTAGGAGAATAGCTTGGAGCCCCTCAAATTACATTACTTTGACACTCATAGAGTTAGTCTAGGAGTTGTCTCCCAGGGGTGAATAAATCAATTTTCCCTGCCTTGTTGTCCCCAGTTGTGCTCACCTCAAGTAACTCTTTTAGTCTAGGTTCAGGTTTATGGCAAATATGCTAAACATATGTCCCACAGCCTCCTTTGAGAGGACATACCTGTAAGCCTAAGTGCCTGCCTATCCTGCCCATCAGTGTCACAGCCCAAAGGCGGTTCTTTTCTCATGTTCCCTCTTTGCTTTTATGAAGAATTAGTTCCACACAGATGTATATTTCTGCATTAAAAAATTCCCAGTGGTTTTTTCTCCTCACAGAAAGGTTTGGACTTTTATCTCAGTCAGTTTTCCTTTATTTCACATGTGGTCTTTTATCCTTACCTTCTAAAGTAGTAAAAAAAAAATGTGTCTGTAAGTAATATCAGCATATAATGATTCATTTCTCCAAAATTAGCATACTAATTTGATAATGCACTCTTTCCCACATTAGCATTTGGCTTTCCTTCCTTTATGAGAGAGAATTGCCTTGTGAACATGTTAAACGAGATTAACTAGTCTTGTGTCTGTCTCCTGGGATTGGTATTGACTCAGCAACAAAAACAAACATAAAAGTATAATGCAAAGAGTTGAAGATAATTTAAACTAAGTAAAATAATAAGTTCTAGTTAATAAAAGGAAAACATATATTTGCTTAAAATGAGTTACATTGACTTTGTTCCATCATATTTCTGTCAATTTCATACCTGTACCTCCTGCCCAATAAAACTGAAACAATTAAAAAAAAATAATGTATTGTTCAAGTTAACTGTCTACTATATAAGATTTTTCTTTTGAAAAATAAACTTAGATTATTTATTTATTGTTAGTTATTTTTGCTTTTTAAATTACCCACTATATATCTGACTACATATTAATTAATCAGTGAATTAATAAATTCTCCCTTCTGGCCCTTTTTGGTTATTTCTCTTCTTTCTAATGTTTTCACTATAAAAAGTGAGCTGAAACAGTGGGAAATTATAACAGCATATTTTATAGTTTATAATAGCAAGTTGGCAAATGTTTTTGCTGTAATAAGTATTGAAATAAGTATGATGAGAGGCAGTATTTTTTAATGCAAAATTACACATTCAAATGTTCAAAGGGGACAGGTAGGTGGCATAAAAAGAACTAATTGTTGCCAGATCTCCCAACTTTTAAAAAGAAGTTAAAATTTGCTTTTATAAATGTTCTCCTGGTTTTTAAATCTTGGAAATTAATTTTTAAAAAGTACTATGCTCTTCTGCACTGCCTGGGCTAAACTAAAACAATTCTGTGCAACCCCTGGAGGATATTAGGGACTTCCTGTGTGATAAGTGAGAATGTGGGTTTTGTAGTTAGCCGGGGGTTCAGTTCACAAATACTACTGTGAGATATTGATCAAGTGACTAAACCGTACTGGGCTTTATTTTCTTGCATGTCACATGGGGATAATAATTGTACCTCTCTCATAGTATTTTGGCTTCTGGGGGGATAGAAGTGAGGGAAGATCCGAGGAGCCCAGAAACTGAAGAGCCAAACTCAGAGTTCACTGCTTTACTTTTTGTTTCAAAGCGACCATCTTACATTTATTCAGGGGAAAACAAATTTTACAAAGAACAAGTGAGTCAAGCAGTCCTTAATATTCTGTCTCTGAACTCAGCCTTTGATGTATCCTCACTCCTGCCCTCTTATCTTTCTCAGTTCTCCTAAACCCTTGTAACCTGTGTAAGCTGGGATGGCCAGCACACTATATCTCATTCCACATGTTCTTACAATGTGATGCTGATGCTTTTCCCATCAAGGGGTCTCTGTCCCCTCTCCTTGAATGTAAGTAAAATGCTGTTACTGTCTCAGTGATGAAAGATAGCAGAAGTGCCATTATGTGTCGTCCAAAATCGGACCTTCGAAGTGCCATGCACTTTTGCCTTGTTCTTTTGGTACACTCATTCTTGGAACTCAGTAGCCCTGCTGTAAGGAAACTCAGATGTATTTGTTTCTTGGGACTGCCATAACAAAGTGTCACAAGGGGAGTGGCTTAGAAACAACAGTAATTTATCATCTCACTAATCTGGAGCCTAGAAGTTTGAAATCAAGGTGTTGGCAGGGCCATGCTCCCTCTGAAACCTGTACAGAAGAATCATTCCTTGCCTCTTCCTAGCTTCTGGTGGTTTGCTGGCATTTTTGGACATTCTTTGGCTCATAGCTATATCACTCCAACCCTCCATCTTCGCATGACATTCTCCGTTTGTCTCTGCATTGTCTTCCTTCTGCATATCTGTCTCTGTGTCCAAATTTCCCCTTTTATATAAGACACCAGTCACATTGGATTCAGGCCCACCCATATGACCTCATTTTAACTTGATTACCTAATTAAAGATCTCATTTCCAAGTAAGGTCACATTCTGAGGTACTGGCAGTTAGGACATCAACGAATCTTTTTAGGGGCACAATTCAACCTGTAACAAGAGGTCACAAGTAGGCACCCCATGTTGACTGAGATCCCATCTGGAAGCCAGCACGATGGCCAGTCATGTAAGTGGAAAAACCTTTCAGATGATTCCAGGCCCAGCCATCATCTGACTGCAACTATGTGATAATACTGAGCAAGAATTTGCCTAGGTGAGTACAGTCAACCCCCCCAACCATGGGACGTAATAATATAGTGATTATTATTGTGTTAAGTTACTGAGTTTAAGGGCGATATAGCAACTAACTGGAGCATAAGTCACAGTGAGATAGAAAGGAAGTTTTCTTTCCACGGGGCCAATATATCCCGTAGTTGCAATATTTTATAGGACCTGTGGCAGGATCGGGCCCTATCTGCCTTCTGCCTAGGCCAGCTCCGGCATTTTTCAAGATGAACCTCATAAAGTCTTACCCTTTTTAGATACCTGAAGCCTACCTCTCACCTTTTACCAACAATTCTTTCACTCCCTGTATGCAACACTTAATACACAACTTTCTTTAGGTCCTGCCTTGGCAAATATGGTGCATATTCTCTTGCTACTTCTTGTAATGGAACACTTTTCTCAAGAAATTTCTGTTATTTTTGATGGACACAGAAGCCAAAAGAAGTTTGGAATTTCAGTCAAAACTAACATATCTTTCCTTAAAAATGCTAACTTAGTTTTCAACCATAAACATTAGAAGTGGAAAGGAACAAAATGTTGATGCTGAATGTAATATATTGTTACCAATGTTTTCAAATTTATCTTTTATTTTTATCAAAATAATTCATATGCAGAATTTGGAAACCATATTATTTTACATGGCTTAAAGTGAAAAAAGGCATCTATAACCTGACTGCAATTCCTGCCTTCCCCAACCATCAGCCACTTCAACTCTTTTAACTGTTTTTCTGGATTTACTTTTATATTTCTAAACAAACATAGGAGAAAATCTGGATGCTTTGGGGTTGGCAGTGACTTTTTAGATATAATGCCAATGGCATGATCCATAAAGGAAGAACTGATAAGCTGAACTTCATTAAAAATAATATTTCTGCTTGCAAGATACAGCTGATTTCTATTTTTTCCCCAAGATTTTTAAGTTCAAGTTAGATAACATATTGTATAGCATTGGTTTCAAGAGTAGAATTTAGTGATTCATCCTTTAAATATAACTAACCCATATAACAATCCATGCTCGTCACAAGTGTCCTCCTTAATGGTAATCCCCCACTTAGCCTTTCCCCCCACCCACCTCCCTCCAGCACCCCTCAGTTTGTTCTCTATAGTTAAGAGTCTGTTATGGTTTGCTTCCCTCTCTGTTTTTATCTTATTTTATTTTTCTTTCACTTCCCCTATGTCCATCTGTTTGGTTTCTTAAATTCCATGTATGCGTGAAGTCATGTAGTATTTGTCTTTCTCTGACTGACTTATTTCAGTTAGCATAATACACTCTAGTTCCATCCACATCATTGCAAATGGCAAGATTTCATTCGTTTTGATGGTTGAGTAATATTCAATTGTATATGTATACCCCTTCTTTATCAATTTATCAGTTGATGAACACTTGGGCTCTTTCCATGACTTGGCTATTGTTGATAGTGCTACTATAAACATTGGGGTGCATGTGCCCTTTGAATCAGTATTTTTGCTTCCTTTGGATAGGTACCTAATAGTGCAATTGCTGGATCTGCTGGATCTTAGGGTAGTTCTATTTTTAACTTTTTGAGAAACCTCCATACTGTTTTCCAGAGTATGGCTGCACCAGTTTACATTCCCACTAACAGTGCAATATGGTTCCCTTTTCTCCTTTCTCAGCAACCTCACCAACATTTGTTGTTTCCTGAGTTAATTTTAGCCATTCTGACTGGTGTGAGATGGTATCTCATCATGGTTGATTTGTATTTCCCTGATGATGAGACATGTTGAGCATCTTTTCATATGTTATTAGCCATCTCTATGTCTTCTTTAGAGAAATGGCTGTTCACATCTTCTGCCCATTTCTTAACTGGATTATTCTTTTTTTTTTTTTTTTTAAAGATTTTATTTATTTATTTGACAGAGAGAGACACAGTGAGAGAGGGAACACAAGCAGGGGGAGTGGGAGAGGGAGAAGCAGGCTTCCCACCAAGCAGGGAGCCCGATGTGGGGCTCGATCCCAGGACCCTGGGATCATGACCTGAGCCGAAGGCAGACGCTTAATGGCTGAGCCACCCAGGCGCCCCTGGATTATTCATTTTTTGGGTGTTGAGTTTGATAAATTCTTTATAGATTTTGGATACTAGCCCTTTTTCTGATATGTCATTGCAAATATCTTCTATTCTGTAGGTTGCCTTTTAGTTTTGTTGATTATTTCTTTTGCTGTGCAGAAGCTTTTTATCTTGGTGAAGTCCCAATATATCATTTTTGCTTTTGTTTCCCTTGCCTCCAGAGATGTGTCTAGTTCAAAGTTGCTACAGCCAATGTCAAAGAGGTTGCTGCCCATGTTCTCCTCTAGGATTCTGATGGTTTCCTGTCTCACACTTAGGTCTTTCATCCATTTTGAATTTATTTTTGTGTATGGTGTAAGAAAGTGGTCCAGTTTCATTCTTCTATATGTTGCTCTCCAGTTTTCCCAACACCATTTGTTGAAGAGACTATCTTGTTTCCATTGGATATTCTTTCCTGCTTTGTCGAAGATTAGTTGACCATATATTTGTGGGTTTTCTATTTTGTTCCTTTGATCTATGTGTCTGCTTTTGTGCCAGTACCATACTGTCTTATTGATTATAGCTTTGTAATACAGCTTGAAGTCCAGAATTGTGATGCCTCCAGCTTTGGTTTTCTTTTTCAACATTCCTTTGGCTATTCAAGGTCTTTTCTGGTTCCATACAAATTTTAGGATTGTTTATTCTAGATCTGTGAAAAATGCTGGTGGTATTTTGAAAGAGATTACCATGAATGGGTAGATTGCTTTGGGTAGTTTAGACATTTTAACAATATTTGTTCTTGTAATCCATGTTCATGGAATGCTTTTCCATTTCTCTGTGTCTTCTTCAATTTCTTTTAGAAATATTCTATAGTTTTCAGATTATAGATCTTTTACTTCTTTGGTTAGGTTTATTCCTAGGTATCTTATGGGCTTTGTTACAATTATAAATGGCATGGATTCCTTGATTTATCTTTCTGCTGCTTCATTATTGGTGTATAGAAATGCAACAGATTTCTGTACATTGATTTTATATCCTGTGACTTTGCTGAATTCATATATCAGTTCTAGCAAGTTTTGGATGGAAAGTAATGGATTTTCTACACAGAGTATCATGTTGTCTGCAAAGACTGAAAGTTTGACTTCTTCCTTACTGATTTGGGTGCCTTTTATTTCTTCTTGTTGTCTGATTGCTGGGGCTAGGACTTCCAGTACTACGTTGAACAATAGTGGTGAGAGTGGACAGCCCCGTCATGTACCTGACCTTAGGGGAAAAGCTCTGTTTTTCCCATTGAGGATAATATTAGCTGTTGGTCTTTCATATATAGCCTTTATGATGTTGAGGTATGTTCCTTCTATCCCTACTTTCTTGAGGGTTTTTATCAAGAAAGAATGTTGTATTTTGTCAAATGTTTTTTTCTGCATCTATTGACAGGATCATAAGGTTCTTATCCTTTCTTTTATTAATGTGATGCAGATATTGACCCACCCCCGCAGCCCAGGAATAAATCCCACTTGATCCTGGTGAATAATTCTTGTAATGTACTGTTGGATTCAATTTGCTAGTATCTTGTTGAGAATTTTTGCATTCATGTTCATCAGGAATATTGGTCTGTAATTGTCCTTTTCAGTGGGCTCTTTGTCTGGTTTTGGAATCAAGGTAATGCTGGCCTATAGAATGAGATTGGAAGTTTTACTTCCATTTCTATTTTTTGGAACAGTTTGAGAAGAATAAGCATTAATTCTTTAAATATTTGATAGAATTCCCCTGGGAAGCCATCTGGCCCTGGACTCTTGTTCATTGGGAGATTTTTGATTACTGATTCAATTTCTTTGCTGGTTACGAGTCTGTTCAAATTTTTTATTTCTTCCTGTTTCAGTTTTGGTAGATTATATGTTTCTAGGGATTTATCCATTTCTTCCAGATTGCCCAATTTGTCGGCATATAATTGCTCATAATATACTCTCTCTCTTTTTTTTTAGATTTAATTTTATTTATTTGAGAGAAAGACAATGAGAGAGAGAGAAAGAGCATGAGAAGGGAGAGGATCAGGAGAAGCAGACTCCCCGTTTAGCAGGGAGCCCGATGTGGGACTCAATCCTGGGACTCCAGGATCATGACCTGGGTCAAAAGCAGTCGCTTAACCAAGAGAGCCACCCAGGCACCCACTCATAATATTCTCCTATAATTGTTTGTATTTCTGAGGTGCTGATTGTGACCTCTCCTCTTTCATTCATGATTTTATTTATTTGGGTCCTCTCTCTTTCCTTTTTGATAAGTCTGGCTAGGCATTTATCAATTTTGTTAGTTCTTTCAAAGAACCAGCTCCTAGTCCATTGATCTGTTCTACTGGTTTTTTTTTATTATTATTATTTCTATACCATTTATTTCTGCTCTAATTTTTACTATTTCCCTTCTTCTGCTGGTGTTAGGCTTTATTTACTGTTGTTTTTTCAGCTCCTTTAGGTGTAAGGTTAGGTTTTGTATTTGAGACTTTTCTTGCTTCTTGAGGAAGGCTGTATTGCTATATATTTCCCTCTTATGACCATCTTTGCTGCATCCCAAAGGTTTTGGATTGTCATGTGTCCATTTTCATTTGCTTCCATGTATTTTTTATTTCTTCTTTAATTTTCTGATTAGCCCATTAATTTCTGAGTTGGATGTTCTTTAACCTCTATGTATTTGTGGTTTCCAAACTTTTTCTTGTGGTTAACTTCAGGTTTCATAGCATTGTGGTCAGAAAATATGCATGGTATGATCTCAATTGTTTTGTACTGGTTGAGGCCTGATTTGTGATGCAGTATGTGATTTATTCTGGGGAATGTTCTATGTGCACCCAAAGAGAATGTTTATTCTGCTGCTTTAGGATGAAATGCTGTGACTATATCTGTTAAGTCCATCTGCTCCAGTGTGTCATTCAAAGCCCTTGTTTCCTAGTTGATCTTCAGCTTAGATGACCTATCCATTGTTGTAAATGGGGTGTTAAAGTCCCCTACTATTATTGTATTATTATCAATGAGTTTCTTTAAGTTTGTTATTAATTGATTTATATATTTGGCTGCTTCCAAATTAGGGGCATAAATATTTATAATTGTAAGATTTACTTTTTGGATACTTCTTCATCTCTTTTTAGAAATAAAAAACAGTCTTTGTTTTAAAATCTAGTTTGTCTGATATAAATATGGCTACTCCAGTTTTCCTTTGATGTTCATTAGCATAATAAATGGTTCTCCATCCGCTCACTTTCAGTCTGGAGGTGTCATTGTGTCTAAAATGAGTAGGCATATAGCAGGCACCTATAAGTAGCATATAGCTGGGTCTTGTTTTTTATCCATTCTGATACCCTATATATTTATTTAAAGATTTTTAAAAATTTATTTATTTTAAAGAGAGAACAATGTAAGGAGGGGCAGAAGGAGAAGGAGAGAGAGAATCTCAAGCAGACTCTGTGCTGAGCATGGAGCCTGACGGGGGCGTGATCTCACGACCCTGAGATCATGACCTGACCTGAAATAAAGAGTCAGAAACTTAACTGACTGAGCCACCCAGCAACTTGATACTCTATATCTTTTGATTGGAGTATTTGCGTCCACTTCCATTCAGAATAATTATTGATAGATATGAATTTATTGCCATTGTATTACCTGTAAAGTCACTATTCCTGTAGATTCTCTCTGTTCCTTTCTAGTCTTTGTTGCTTTTGGTATCTCATTCCTGCTCAGAGTCCCCTATTAATATTTTTTGCAAAACTGGTTTAGTGTTCAGAAACTCCTTTAGTTTTTGCTTCTCTTGGAAACTCTTTATCTCTACTTCTATTCTGAATGACAGCCTTGGTGGATAAAGTATTCTTGGCTGCATATTTTTCCCATTTAGCACATTGAATATATCATGCCACTTTCTTCTGGCCTGCCAAGTTTCTGTGGATAGGTCTGCTGCAAACTTTATGTGTCTACCCTTGTAGGTTAAGGACCTTTAGTCCCCAGCTGCTTTCAGAATTCTCTATCTTTGTATTTTGCAAGTTTCATTATGATAGGTCTTGTTGACCAGTTTTTGTTGATTTTGAGGAGAGTTCTCTGTGCCTTTTGGACTTGAATGACTGTTCCTTTCCCAGATTAGGGAAGTTCTCAGCTATAATTTATTCAAATTATCCTTCTACCCTCTTTTCCTGCTATCCTCTGGGACTCCTATTATATGGATAATATTGTGCTTTATGGACTTGTTGAGTTCCCCGAGTCTATATTCATGATCTAATAGTTTTCTTTCCCACTTCTTTTCAGCTTCATTATTTTCCATAATTTTATCTTCTATATCACTTATTCATTCCTCTACGTCTTCTATCCTCATTGTGATTACATCCAGTTGGTTTTGCATCTCAGTTATAACATTTTTTTTATTACAGCTTGACTAGTTTTTAGGTTTATTACTACTGCAGCAGGGTTTCTCTGGTGTCTTTTATGCTTCTTTCAAGCCCAGCTAGTATTCTTATCACTGTTGTTCTAAATACTTGTTCGGACATATTGTTTATATCTGTTTTGAGGAAATCCTTGGCTGTGATTTCTTTGTGATTTTTTTTTTTTGTCATTTTGTCTAGGTTCTGTCTTCTGTTATGAAAGCTTGTTATGTTTCCTTCTCCTAAGAGTAATGCTATAATAAGAAGTTTCTGTCCAGGGTCTGGTAAAACAGCAAGTGTTTCTGGTGTATGCTGTGTGCACTCTGCTATTGTGTTTTGGCTGTTCTTTCCCAGAGATTAGTCCTCTGCAAATTTCCTGCTTGCTTTTAGTGGGTAGTTGTCAGATCTTTAACTAGGTGTGCTTTGCTTTGTTTGTTAAAATAAGCCTGGGGGGGGGGGGGAAGTTTGATCCAAAAAGGAGAAAAGGAAAAGGAACAAACAAAACAAAAACAAACAGAGAAACAAAAAACTATAAACCTGATTCCAAAGAAAAAGAAAGAAGAAAGAAAAACAGTAAAAAAGAAAGCCTGGTCCTATTTCCACCAGAACTGAATCTGATGCTTTGGAGCACTCTATGATCAGCAGACTTGGTACATGCAGAGGGCTTGTATTGGTTCCCTGGGGGAGAGGCCTGCTGCGCTGGCTCACGTCAGACCTGTCCTAGTAAAGATGCCCTGCAGGGCACAGGGGGGCAGAGTTTGGTGTAAGCCACTCCAGCATCCACTGGAGGAGCTGTGTTGCTTGCTGAAGTCTGACGGTGCTGGTGGGCAGGTGCGGGAGGGGGAAGATCTGGAAGACCTGGCTCTCTTGTTGTGGGGAGGGGATTTTGCTCCCTGGCTACTCAGGAAGCCCTCACAGAAAAGTGAACAGTCCCCCTTCCCGTGTCCCAGGCTTCCATCAGATTCCCACCCTCAACTTACCTGTGCCTGGGCCATTAGCTTGCCTGGCATACCAGTTATCCTGTGTTTATCTCTGGGTGGTTTGTATTTAAAACTCCAAATCTTAAAGGACCTGGCAAAGTGTGGACCTGCTCCCCTCCTGAGGAGAGCCTTGAAGCACTGTGTCTGGCGCTGTTCTGTCCCAGAAAAGCAATCACAGGCTGTGCAGGTGCCTGGAGTCATGGTGAAACACAGCAAAAAGCTGCAACCAGGTTATCTGTCCTCTGCATGTGCCTCTCTTCCCTGCTGTTGAATGGTCACTCAGTGGTGCCTGAAGGGTCTTTTGTTCTTTGAGTGGCAATATACACTCTTCCAAATGTACTCCAGAAAGGGGAACATTCTCTCCCAGTGTGACCCAGGGCATCCCTACACGGCACTGTCTGCTCCAGGGCCTCCACCTTCTTTCTCCCCAGGAGCACCACTGCCCACCTGGTTTGACTCCAGTGAATGGCACAGACTTCTAAAACCTCAGAATTTAAGCTCCACTGTTTGCACAAGCCTGTGATAGTCAGTTTCTCTCAAATCCCCAGTCAGTGGTTTTGGGAGAGTGTTTTCCTTGTGTGAACCAATGTGTTGTTTTCTCTGCCTCTCTCCTTCTCTCTCTTGTCTCTGCAACAAGGGCTCTTTCCCCTCCACAACACTGCAGCTTCTCTCTCCCCTAATTCATGTCTCCACACCTCGTAACTACCATGTTCGTTCCCTCTAATTGTGCAGATTATTCTCTTAATTCTCAGATCCATTTCCTACGTGTTCAAAATGATTTGATGTTGAAGTACCAGTGCTTGAAGGACAAGGCAAGCCCAGGGTCCCCCTACTACTCTGCCATCTTAACTCTTCCATACAATTTCTTTTTGTGTGAGTTTTGGCAGACTATGTGTTTCATTAAATTGGTGGATTTGATCTATGTTATCAGATTTGTAGGCATAGAGTTGTTCATAATATTTCTTTATTGTCCTTTTAATGTCCATGAGACATGTTTGATTTTTAAGAGTTTGAATAGTTAACCAGGAAGTATTTCCTTAAGAAATCCTTTAAAACATATTGTCTTAAAATATTTTAAAACATATATGTAACATAAAGTTGTTACATATATGTTTTAAAATTATCTTTAAAATTAAGTTTTCTTAAGCTTTGAAAGTTGTTTATCCATTAACTACAAGATCCATAGAGTATTAGTAAATTTTTAATGATACCAGTATGATGTAAATGTTTGTATTAAAATAGAACTTATGCTCTTTTACTGTTTTTTAATTTTAATTTTTATTAACATATAATGTATTATTTGACTCAGGGGTACAGGTCTGTGATTCATCAGTCTTACACAATTCACAGCACTAACCATAGCACATACCCTCCCCAGTGTCCATCACCCAGCCACCCCATCCCGCCCACCCCCCTCCACTCCAGCAACCCTCAGTTTGTTTCCTGAGATTAAGAGACTCTTATGGTTTGTCTCCCTTTTGGTTTCACCTGATTTTTCCCCTCCTTCTCCTATGATCCTCTGTCTTGTTTCTCAAATTCCTCATATCAGTGAGATCATATGATTCTTGTCTTTCTCTGATTGACTTATTTGGCTTAGCATAATACCCTCTAGTTGCATCCACATCATTGCAAATGGCAAGATTTCATTTTTTTGATGGCTGCATAATATTGTATATATATACCACTTCTTCTTTATCCATTCATCTGTTGATAGACATCTAGGCTCTTTCCATAGCTTGGCTGTTGTGGACATTGCTGCTATAAACATTTGGATCACTACATTTGTATCTTTGGGGTAAACACCCAGTAGTGCAATTGCTGGGTTGTATGGTAGCTCTATTTTCAACTTTTGAGGAACCTCCATACTGCTTTCCAGAGTGGCTGCACCTGTTTGTATTCCCATCAACAGTGTAGGAGAGTTCCCCTTTCTCCACATCCTTGCCAACATCTGTCATTTCCTGACTTGTTAATTTTAGCCATTCTGACTGGTGTGAGGTGGTATCTCATTGAGATTTTGATTTGTATTTCCCTGATGCCTAGTGATGTTGAGCACTTTTTCATGTGTCTGTTGGCCATTTGGATGTCTTCTTTGCAGAAATGTCTGTTCATGTCTTCTGCCCATTTCTTGATTGGATTATTTGTTCTTTGGGTGTTGAGTTTGATAAGTTCTTTATAGATTTTGGATACTAGCCCTTTATCTGATATGTCATTTGCAAATATCTTCTCCCACTCTGTCAGTTGTCTTTTGGTTTTGTTGACTGTTTCCTTTGCTGTGCAAAAGCTTTTTATCTTGATGAAGTCCCAATAGTTAATTTTTGCCCTTGCTTCCCTTGTCTTTGGCGATGTTACTAGGAAGAAGTTGTTGCAGCTGAGGTTGAAGAGGTTGCTGCCTGTGTTCCCCTCAAGGATTTTGATGGATTCCTGTCTCACATTGAGGTCTTTCATCTATTTTGAGTCTATTTTTGTGTGTGGTGTAAGGAAATGGTCCAGTTTCCTTCTTCTGCATGTGGTTGTCCAATTTTCCCAACACCATTTGATGAAGAGACTATATTTTTTCCATTGGACATTCTTTCCTGCTTTGTTGAAGATTAGTTGATCATAGAGTTGAGGGTCCATTTCTGGGCTCTCTATTCTGTTCCCTTGATCTATGTATCTGTTTTTGTGCCAGTACCATACTGTCTTGATGATGACAGCTTTGTAATAGAGCTTGAAGTCTGGAAATGTGATGCCAGCAGCGTTGGTTTTCTTTTTCAACATTCTTCTGGCTATTCGGGGTCTTTTCTGGTTCCATACAAATTTTAGGATTATTTGATCCATTTCTTTGAAAAAAGTGGATGGTATTTTGATAGGGATTGCATTAAATGTGTAGATTGCTCTAGGTAGCACAGACATTTTCTCAATATTTGTTCTTCCAATCTGTGAGCATGGAACATTTTTCCATTTCTTTGTGTCTCCCTCAATTTCTTTCATGAGTATTCTATAGTTTTCTGAGTACAGATTCTTTGCCTCTTTGGTTAGATTTATTCCTAGGTATCTTATGATTTTGGGTGTAATTGTAAATGAGATTGACTCCTTAATTTCTCTTTTTTTCTGTCTTGTTGGTGTATAGAAATGCCACTGATTTCTGTGCATTGATTTTATATCCTGCCACTTTACTGAATTCCTGTATGAGTTCTAGCAGTTTTGGGGTGGAGTCTTTTGGGTTTTCCACATAAAGTATCATATCATCCACAAAGAGTGAGAGTTTGACTTCTTCTTTGTTGATTTGGATGCCTTTTATTTCTTTTTGTTGTCTGATTGCTGAGGCCAGGACATGCAGTACTATGTTGAATAGTAGTGGTGATAGTGGACATCCCTGCCATGTTCCTGACCTTAGGGGAAAAGCTTTCAGTTTTCCCCCATTGAGAACGATATTTGCTGTGGGTTTTTCATAGAAGGCTTTTGTGATATTGAGGTATATACCCTCTATCCCTGCATTGTGAAGAGTTTTAACCAAGAAAGCATGCTGTACTTTGTCAAATGCTTTTTCTCCATCTATTGAGAGGATCTCATGGTTCTTTTCCTTTCTTTTATTAATGCAGTGTATCACACTGATTGATTTGCAGATGTTGAACCAAACTTGCAGCCCAGGAATAAATCCCACTTGGTCGTGGTGAATAATCCTTTTAATGTACTGTTGGATCCTATTGGCTAGTATTTGGTGAGAATTTTTGGATCCATGTTCATCAGGAATATTGGTCTGAAGTTCTCCTTTTTGAAGGGCTCTTTGGTTTTGGGATCAAGGTAATGCCTGTCTCATTAAATGAGTTTGGAAGTTTTCCTTCCATTTCTATTTTGTTGTTGTTGTTGGAACAGTTTCATAAGAATAGGTATTAATTCTTCTTTAAATGTTTGGTAGAATTCCCCTCGGAAGCCATCTGGCTCTGGGCTCTTGTTTGTCAGGAGATTGTTGATTACTGCTTCAATTTCCTTAGTGGTTGTGGGTCTGTTCAGGTTTTCTATTTCTTCCTGGTTCAGTTTTGGTAGTTCATACATCTCTAGGAATGCATCCATTTCTTCCAGATTGTCTACTTTGCTGGCATATAGTTGCTCATAATATGTTCTTATAACTGTATTTCTTTGATGTTGGTTGTGATCTCTCTTCTTTCATTCATGATTTTATTTATTTGGGTCCTTTCTCTTTTCTTTCACAAGTCTGCCCAGGGGTTTATCAATCTTATTCTCTCAAAGAACCAGCTCCTAATTTTGTTGATCTATTCTACTGTTCTTTTGTTTTCTATTTCATTGATTTGTGCTCTGATCTTTTTTATTTCTCTTCTCCTATTGAGTTTAGGCTTTATTTGCTGTTCTTTCTCCAGCTCCTTTAGGTGTAGGGTTAGGTTTATATTTGAGACTTTTCTTATTTCTTGAGAAAGGCTTGTATTGCTATATACTTTCTTCTTAGGACAGCCTTTGCTGCAACCCAAAGATTTTGAGCAGTTGTGTTTTCATTTTCATTTTTTTCCATGAATTTTTAAAATTTTTCGGTTCACCCATTCATTCTTTAGTAGGATGCTCTTTAGCCTCCATGTATTTGAGTTTTTTCCAACTTTCCTCTTGTGATTGAGTTCTAGTTTCAAAGCATTGTGGTCTGAAAATATGCAGGGAAGGATCCCAATATTTTGGTACCACTGAGACCTGGTTTCTGACCCAGGATGTGATCTATTCTGGAGAATGTTCCATGTTCACTAGAGAAGAATGTGTATTCTGTTGCTTTGGGATGGAATGTTCTGAATATATCTGTGAAGTCCATCTGGTCCAGTGTGTCATTTAAAGCCTTTATTTCCTTTTTGACCTTTTGCTTAGATGATCTGTCCATTTCAGTGTGGGGGGGTGTTAAAGTCCCTTACTATTATTGTATTATTGTCAATGTGTTTCTTTGATTTTGTTATTAATTGGCTTATATAATTGGCTGCTCCCATGTTAGGGGCATAGATATTTACAATTGTTAGACCTTGTTGGATAGACCCTTTAAGTATGATGTAGAGTCCTTCCTCATCTCTTATTATAGTCGTTGGTTTAAAATCTAATTTGTCTTATATAAGGATTGCCACCCTAGCTTTCTTTTGATGTCCATTAGCATGGTAAATGGTTTTCCACCCCTCACTTTAAATCTGGAGGTGTCTTTGGGTCTAAAATG
This sequence comes from Neomonachus schauinslandi, assembly GCF_002201575.2. Taxonomy (NCBI): domain Eukaryota; kingdom Metazoa; phylum Chordata; class Mammalia; order Carnivora; family Phocidae; genus Neomonachus; species Neomonachus schauinslandi. The sequence continues at coordinate 44,895,034 of NC_058403.1, read as the reverse complement.
AGTCTTTTGCAGATAGCATATTGATGGGTCTTTTTTTTTTTATTCAATCTGATACCCTGTTTCTTTTGATTGGTACATTTAGCCCATTTACATTCAGGGTAACTATTGAAAGATATGAATTTAGTGTCATTGTATTGCCTGTAAGGTGACTATTACTGTATATTGTCTGTGTTCCTTTCTGGTCTATGTTACTTTTAGGCTCTCTCTTTGCTTAGAGGACCCCTTTCAATATTTCTTGTAGGGCTGGTTTGGCGTTCGTAAATTCTTTTGGTTTTTGTTTGTCCTGGAAGCTTTTTATCTCTCCTTCTATTTTCAATGCCAGCCTAGCTGGATATAGTATTCTTGGCTGCATATTTTTCTCCTTTAGTCACCTGAATATATCATTCCTGTCTTTTCTGGCCTGCCAGGTCTCTGTGCATAGGTCTGCTGCCAATCTAATGTTTCTACCATTGTAGGTTACAGAACTCTTCTCCCAAGCTGCTTTCAGGACTTTCTCTTTGTCTCTGAGACTTGTGAGTTTCAGTATTAGATGTTGGGTTGTTTACCTATTTTTACTGATTTTGAGGGGGGTTCTCTGTGCCTCCTGGATTTTGATGCCTGTTTCCTTCCCCAAATTAGGGATGTTCTCCAATACAATTTGCTCCAATATACCTTCTGCCCTTATTTCCCTTTCTTCTTCTGGGATCCCAATTATTCTAATATTGTGTCATCTTATGGTATCACTTATCTCTCGAATTCTCCCCTTGTGATCCAGTAGTTGTTTATCTCTCTATTTCTCAACTTCTTTATTCTTCATCATTTGGTCTTCTATATCACTACTTCTCTCTTCTGCTTCATTTATCCTAGCAGTTAGAGCCTCCATTTTTTATTGCACCTCATTAATAGCCTTTTTGATTTCAACTTGGTTAGATTTATTTTATTTCTCCAGAAAGGGATTCTCTAGTATCTTCTATGCTTTTTTCAAGCCCAGCTAGTATCTTTATAATTGTCATTCTGAACTTTGGTTCTGACATCTTACTAATGTCCATATTGATTAGGTCCCTGGCAGTCAGTACTGCCTCTTGTTTTTTGTTTTTGTTTTTGTTTTTTTTGAGGTGAGTTTTTCTGTCTTGTCATTTTGTCCAGAGAAGAGTAGATGAATGAGAGAACAAAATGCTAAAAGGGTAACAACAACCCTAGAAAAATATACACTAAACAAATCAGAAGAGACCTGAAACCAGGGGGAAAAGAAAGGAAAAAAAAAAAAGAATATGATCAGGCTGGTGAATAGAACAGAGGCACACACTGAATTTTGGGTGTATTTTGTTCTGTTAGAAGAAATTGTGCCTCCAAATTTTAAAGAAAGAAAAACTTACATATGTAGGAAAATAAGGGTAAATACAATGAAGGGATGGAATATGACTATAAAGATGAAAATTTAAAAAGATTTTTAAAAAGGAATAGATAAGATAAGAAGTTGATTGAAGAAAGAATGAAAAAAATTAAAGAAAAAAAGGAGAGAATGTGATCAGGCAAGAGACTAGGACAAAGTCATACACGATTTAGGGTATATTTTGGTCTGTTAGAAGAAATTGTATCCCAAAATTTCAAAGAAAGAAAAACTGATATGTATATAAAAAATAAGGTTAAATACAATGAAGGAATAGAATATGACTTTAAAAATGAAAATTAAAAAAATTTTAGAAAAGGAATTGATAAGATGTTGGTTGAAAAAGGAAAGAAGAAAAACTCAACTAAAAAAATAGAAAAAATAAAGAAAATTTAAAAAATTAACTGAAGGACTAAAGAATCATAGGAAAAAAAGCCATGAATTCTATGTGCTGTATTCCTCTAGCTCTGGGGTTTTGCAGTTCTCATTGTTTGGTAAACTTGCTCTTGGCTGGATGTTCTTGCTGATCTTCTGGGGGAGGGGCCTGTTGCAGTGATTCTCAAATGTCTTTTCCCCGAAGCAGAATTATCCTACCCTTGCCAGGGGCAGGCTAAGAAACCGGCTTGGGTTTGGTGTAGGAGCTTTTATTCCCTGAAAGCTTTCTGTGCAGCTTTGGAGGACAAGAGTGAAAATGGCGGCCTCCCAATCTCTGGCCCCGGAGGAGCCGAGAACTCGGGGCCCCACTCCTCAGTACACCCTCAGAGAAAAGCAGTCAATCATTCCTGTCTCACCGGTCTCCCAGCTGCACTCCACGCTTACCTGGCCTGTGACTGAACGTTTCTATCTCTGGCACACGACCCCTTTTGGAGTCTCCAAACCCAGAAGATTCCTGTAGTGGGCTTCCGTGCCAATCCTCACGGGGGAGGAAGGGGAGTCTCCCCAGATCTGCTGCTTGTTGGGTCCCTGCTCAAAGAGCAGTGGCCCGACTGTGCTGCGGATCACAGTTTATGGCAACCCTGAGCTGAGAGCCCTCTCCTCAGCTCCATCTTTGCTGCCAGACTCCCTGCTCCAATACCTGGGAGCTCTGCCACTCGGGTACCCCCAGGTCTTTCTGCAACTCCTAGGGTCCTGAGACCACACTGTCCCAGCGAGGGTTCCACCCCCTGCTTAGCCACTGGAGCAATGTCCCTCAGCGGAGCAGACTTCTAACAATTCTGATTTTGTGTTCCAATGCTCTATCACTTGCCGGTAGCCGGCTTCCTCCCCGCATGGTCTATCTTCCTGAATATTGCCGCGGATTCACTTCCCCGCATGTCCTACCTTCCAGAAAGTGGTCGCTTTTCTGTTCATAGAATTGCTACTATTCTTTTCTTTGATATCCTGTTGAGTTTGTAGGTGTTCTGAATGGTTTGATAACAATCTAGCTGAATTCCTGGGACCAGAAGAAATTTAGGTGTACTCCTCCTCCACCATCTTGCTCCTCCCTTCATGTTCTTTTACTTTTCCCTTTTCTTTTACTATGTTCTTTTACTTATGTCTTATGAGCTATAGAAGATGGCACTAAGTTAGGACTTTATTAAGTGTATACACATTAAAATATTTTTGAATAAATATAGTTACTGTGCTATATTGTATGTTTATATTGTTTTGCATCACAGCATACTTCCTTTACTACCTCATGTACCCAGTGTTGTGCTACAGACATCTTTTTTTTTAAAGATTTTATTTATTTATTTGACAGAGACACAGCGAGAGAGGGAACACAAGCAGGGTGAGTGGAAGAGGGAGAAGCAGGCTTCCTGCTGAGCAGGGAGCCTGATGCGGGGCTCGATCCCAGGACCCCAGGATCATGACCTGAGCTGAAGGCAGACACTTTACAACTGAGCCACCCAGGCGCCCCCAGTGCTACAGACGTCTTAACAAATATTTTTTCAAGGAATGAAATAACCCAATCCACCAGCAAATTTACCTTCTTTGAAAAATTAACAGAATAATTATGTCTTTATTTAGTTAAAATTTTGTTTTATAAATAGATTAATAAAAACATTAAAGTAATAGAAATAATTCATTATATTAGTTTTAAATTTCTGAAAGACATACAAGATGCAGGCACATCCAAGTATGCAAGGAGGTATTTTATTTGCTCTGATGTAGGAAGAATTATCCACTAAAACGTAGGGTTTTTTTTTCTCCCCTGCACACAGCCCAAATATAGTCCCATCTTGACAGATTATAAATATAACCTGAGAGTTATAATATTAAACTGAATTAAAGTTTTAACAGTAAGTATGATTTCCAGAGTTGAATAGGCTATAGATATTACATTCTGCTTCTCTGATACTTAATCAGCATCACTTATGAAGCAATATTTAAAATCATGTGGTGAAATTGGTTCATTGATAAAGCAGACCTGCGCCAGGAAGCATCGTCTACTTCAGAGTAATTTTTCTGGGTTGAGAATGGGTATTAAGTGAGGATTAATATAATCCTAAGAAGGAATGGTCTATAAAGGGGAGGTAAATGATTTGCATAGAGGTGTATGTATAGAATAAATATTCTTCATGTAACCAAACTCTGGATACTCAGATAGTTGAATTCAGCCTGGTAACAGGAAATAGCATATTAGGATTCAGGTAAAACCCCAATAATTAAAATGTGAAATTGCCAGCATTAAAAATACCTACAAATTAGCTCAAATGTTAATCTTTGTATACATAATGAGGTCACATTTCAGTGTTAACTGATGAACCAACACAAAGGTTCTTGTTATCATAGTATCGGTTTGTAAGTCTCTGAGGTGGCAATGCTTCCTCAAGGAGGTAAGACTTGCCATAACACACAATATTCCTGAATGAACTAACCACTTAACAGAATTAATTTCCCTTTACACATTCATCCCTGCTTAACTCTACTGTCTTCATCCATCATGCCAACATATTATTTACTAATATTTTGATATAGTAAACATTATTCAAATTCAATGTAAAACAATCTTGAGAAAGATGCAATAGACTTCATATAGTTGTTGAATGTGCGCTTGGAGAACTACTTGTAGGAAATGTAAAGTCCCATTGACAAATAGGACCTGGTAGAGTTAGGACAATTAAAAAGTGAACAATAAATGAGAAAAATAAAGACAAATTCAATGGATAAGAATTTGTACAATAAGAATTAGGAGGGACCGTTGGGAAAATTGGTGGAGACTGACATTTTACAAAATTGCTCCATTATTAATATTCATTATCATTATTCCTTGAGTTCAAAAGTTAAGTAAAGATTGTATCTAGTTATCATACTTTATTCTTCTGGAGAATAAGGCCAAGAAAAACACTTGACACTTGATTCATTATTTGTAAAATTAGTACACATTTGTGATTATAACTAAATTTTGGTTAAGTGTAAGATAACATTTATTTCCATAAGTTTTAGTTTTGTTTTTTAAAGTCCTAAACAAATCTCTTTTCTCCACTTACTGTGGAATATTGGTCAAGATTTTAAAAGGATTAATTTTATGAGACTTTTCCTCCTATATCCAGCAGTACTTAGGTGAAAACAGTCTGTGATTCTATTCTGCCCAGTGATCATTTCTGACATTTCAGACAATAGCTTGTACAGCCCAGATTTATTACTTTGAGAAAGATTAGACCACAGCAATGTCAATCTCACTTGCTATTTTCCATAAGCATAACCTTGAAAATCCAGACAGGAAGAATAGATTGAGAAAGCCTCGCTTTTAAGGATTGTTCCAAAGTCTGAATATACTTCATAAAATTAGATTTGGGCAGCATGTATGATAAGGTCAGAGCTAGGTATCACCTAGAAAGAAAGATGTAGTGAGCTGAGGGATAAAAGGAAAGTCAGAGGGAAATAATTGGTGTTTGCTGAGATGGTGTTCTGTGACTTACATTCCCAGGGGGGTGTTCTAGGAATGAGATGAGGAGACAATCGAACGGCCATTGAAGTTTGGAGAAATATGGCAAGAGGAACCTTCCAGAGGGACCCATGATAACTTTCACGCATTGAACCCATACTGCATGTCATCCAGAAGTGTACAAATGATGCCCTTCAGCCTTTTTGTAGACCTTTCCTTCAGCTAGGTGCTGAGGTATATCAATTACCCAAATACCAGTTTTTCCATCCTCTTAAATATCCTAGACAGAGAGGTCAAGAGAATTTACTCAGAAATTAGCAGAGGGAGAGAGCAAGACAGACCAAGATAGCAGACTTGACAGAAGCCTTGTGAAATTAAAAAGTAAATGTTTTAGGTGAAATCATGCTTCCATGTCTAGCCTGGGGACTGGATATAAACATAGAAATCAAAACTGATAGTGGCACCAAGAGATAACCAGAAAGTCAAAGAGGATCAAACTTCTCAAAGGGATATAACAGGGACAGAGCTCAATCTGTAACATGACACCATTTTGGGTTTTTTTTTAAGATTTTATTTATTTATTTGACAGAGAGTGAGAGTGAGCATGAGTTGGGGGGAGGTAGAGGGAGAGGGGGAAGCAGGCTCCCCGCTGAGCAGGGAGCCCAACACCTTACTCCATCCTAGGACCCTGAGATCATGACCTGATCTGAAGGCAAATGCTTAACTGACTGAGCCACCCAGGCACCCCAACATGACACCATTTAAATGCCATATCAGACAAGTACCTATACATTTAGATGCATTCAAGGAAGGATGGTGGTAGGGTTGGGCAAATACTAAATTGATGAGGTTTAAATTAGAAACAACAAGGGGCACCTGGGTGGCTCAGTCAGTTTAGCCTCTGACTCTTGGTTTTGGCTCAGGTTGCGATCTCAGGCTCCTGAGATGGAGCCCTGAATTGGGCTCCAAACTCAGTGTGGAGTCTGCTTGAGATTCTTTTCCCCTCCCCCTCTGTTCCTCTCCCGACTTGTGTGTTCTGACTCTAAAATTAATAAATAAATAAAATCTTAAAAAAATAAAATAAATTAGAAACACCCAAGAAAATCTTGAAATGTATCAATTTCAAATCTTGAAATGTCTAATTATATGGAATTAGCTAGATTAGATTTTTTGGAGGTTACAAATGGAAACAAAGTGATTTTAAGTTTGTACTCATGACTTAGGGGATTGGAAATACTGCATCTATGTTCCCACAACTTTTTCTAAATAGACTCAACCTGTTGATTTTCCATGTGAAATCCGCTTCTGTGGCTGGCTAGCCTGGACCAGAGCTGTAACCCGACAGTTGCCTTTTGGGAATTTAGATGTGACCTCAGAGCATTAAGAGAAGAGGTAGAAGGGGGAATTTTTCTTTTTCATATGGGTTCTCCTTGACCCAGAAGTTAGTCATTAAAATCATGACAATGTTCTATTAATTAAGAAGATGGAAAAGCTGGTATTGTGGTAACTGAGATATCCCAGAACCTAGAGTAGTGCTTCCACATAGCAAGGTCTCAATAAATCTATGTTGAATAAATAAATGAAAAGTAATTCTTTCATTTTGTTTCATTAAAATCATTTAATTCTAAAAAATAAATAAAATCATTTAATTCTACTTACATTCCACAACGTCAGGTTTTGCAATGGTGAAAAGAAAAAAAAAATAAGGAATTATTGTAGATAAGCCCTACCCACAATTCAAAAATCATACCTTCATGTCTATATATAATATAGTATTGTCCTCATTGTTGAATCCTTTCCTCACCTCTCAAGAAGGAGAATAGAGAAGTTGAATGTAACTCACTGACAATGGAGGCTCTTCAAATCTTACATGAAGTTTGACTACTTGCCTGGAACTTTGTGTTATGGCATCTTTATGAGTGTACATAGGGGAGTAAATAACTTTCTGAAGATAACTACTCTTGAAGTTGACATTCTGTGCCTAATTATTCAACTCCATTGGAACTTTAACTTGGAAATATAATACTCACTTTTATTTGACACCTTCATTTTCTTACTACCTCTATCCTAACTATAGTGTCCCCCTCAATGCTATTAAAACTGCTTCCTCAAAATTTACTTGCTTCAACTTTGTCTCTCATGGTTGTGAGTGATCTCATTGGTTGAAGGTTCACATGCCCTTCAAGTCTTTTAGCCTAACTGGAGTACTCATGCTCCAAGCTATTAACGTGGACTGGCTGTGAATGTTAAATAGAATTCTCCTTTATATGTGCAACTGATAGTTTTGCTGTTTTCCTTTTGGGGGCTGATAATCCCAATCCCTGATGCAGACATAGTCCATGAGCATGACAACACACTAAGCTGTTTCTTGAATGAATTACAAGTTTGGTTTTGAATTTTTTTGTTATTTTGAATTAAAATTTATCACAGTTTTCTCTTTCCTATATATTTTCTCCCATATATATTTCTTCCTAAATTGATTTCATTATGCTATATTCCAATATTTTACATGTAATTTGTGTATTTTCTCTGTGTAATTTCACTTGAAAGTATTTTCCACTTTTAAATCACTATGTCACAGTAGATGTCATTTGTTTCCAACTTTCATGAAATCGTTTTTTCTTCAGAATTTTTCTTAAGACAGTTATTACTTCCTTATTTCTCAAGCTATAAATAAAAGGATTTAGTAAGGGAACTACTATTGTAAACAAAATAGCAGCTGGTATATCTCAATCGCCTTCTTCAAGCAAATTTGGTCTAATGTACGTGAAAAAAAGAGATCCATAGAATAACGAAACAGATAAAAAGTGGGATGCACAGGTAGAAAAGGCTTTGACCCTTCCTTCTTTGGATTTCATTTTGAAAATAGTAAAGAGAACGTGGAAGTAAGATATTAAGACACCGCCTATGGTGAAGACTTGAATTGAACCTGAAAAGATAAGTAGTACCAGCTCATTGACATAAGGGTCAACACAGGAGAGTCGGTATAAAGGAAGAATATCACAATAAAAGTGGTTAATGTGATTAGATCCACAGAAAGCTAACCTAAATAGAAGCTCTACGTGAATCATGGGATGCAGGTTTCCAGCTATGTAGGCCCCTGTGTTCATCTGAATGCAGAGTTTCTTTGACATCATGGTGTGGTACTGCAGTGGGCTGCATATGGCCACATAGCGATCACAGGCCATTGCCGCCAGGAGAAATCAGTCCGCGGTTTCAACAGTGCAAAGGAAATAGAACTGTGCCATACATTCACAGAGGGAAACCATTCTGTTCTCAGAGAAGAAGTTCCCTAACATCTCAGGAGTGATGGTACAGGCACAGCAAGAGTCCACAATAGCCAAGTTGCCCAGAAAGATGTACATGGGTGCGTGAAGATGATGCTCTTTTGAAATCAGTATCACCAGGCCAAGATTCCCCACCATGGTGATCAGGTACATTACATGGCAAAGAACACCACAAACAGAAGGCTCTTCAACTCTGGGTGATCTGTAAATCCTGTGAGGAAAAACTCACTTCTCATGGTGATTTTCTTCAGCCATTCCTGACTTCTCTGTTGAGAAAAAAATTATGGAGAGATGAGGTGCTAATTTATAATATGCCCAATTTGACTGCTAAGCTAACAGGTTCAGAAGGACAAGGAGCATATTATATAAGGCTTTTCATAGGTTGTGTGGGACATGGCACATGCCCGGTTCTGTGGTAGTATCAATCTCCTGAAGCTATTACATGTGTAGCTACTCTTTTAACATTCTTCCAGCATATTTTCAAGAAAAATATCAGATTATATGCACAGGGATGGCTTTTGAGGACTTAAGAGGAATGTTCAGTGCAAAAAAACTTCTCTATATGGTTAGGTAAAGCTGATTCATAATTCAGGTGTCAGCAATTAGCATCAGTGTTCCCAAACAATTTCAGTTATTGTATACGTACTGATTAACAATGATGTTGAGAAAACTATCTCATACACTAATGTTCAAAGCAGCATTATTCACAATAGCGAAAGCTGGAAACAACCCAAATGGCCATTGATGAATGAATGGATGAACAAAATGTGGTATATATGTACAAGGAAATATTATTCAACCTTAAAAAGGAATGAAATTCTGACACATGTTAAAACATGGATGAACCTTGAAGATGTCATGTTAAGTGAAATAAACTAGACACAAAAGGACAAATATTGTATGATTCCACTTACATGAATTAAAGTCGCCAAAGTCATAGAGAAAAAAAGTAGAATGACAGTTGTCAGCAAGAGGGAGGAAGTGGGTGGTTATTGTTTAATATGTATGGAGTTTCATTTTGGCATGGTAAAAAAATTCTGGAAATAGTGATGATGGTTACAAAACAATATAAATATACTTAATATCACTGAACTATATACTAAAATACGGTTAAAATTTTCTTATGTGTATTTTATCACCATAAAAAATTTTTTAAAAGATTATATGCATTTGCAAACTCTTTTTTTTTTTAAGATTTTATTTATTTATTTGACACAGAGAGAGAGCAGGAGAGAGTAATCACAAGTGGGGGAGCGGTGGACAGGGGAGAAGCAGGCTCCACAGGGAGCCCGACGTGGGGCTCTATCCCAGGACCTTGGGATCATCACCTGAGCCAAAGGCAGCTGCTTAACCCACTGAGCCACCCAGGTGCCCCTTCATTTGCAAATTCTTAGCAATTTACTATCATCAATGATAATAGAATATATATTTAAAAATAAAATGCTTTTTGGGAAAAAAGTAGTGCTATTTATGAGGTTTTTAAAACCCTGGAGGTTGGGAAGGGAAAGTGATGTGGTTGGAAGCAGGCAGGAGAGAGAGGAAGAGGGAAAAGGAAAAATGAGGCTGTATGTAAAATCTTCCAGGTTATTTATAATACTATTTATGCATTCAATGTAAAGTTACTCATATATGCATAAGAAATTTAAATGCTATCAGAAGAAATTGGAGAAATATTAAGGGTTAAAAATTGATAAATTTAATTATATAACTATATGTCAAAAACATCATGAGTAAAATCAAATATGAAATGCAAACTGACAAATTATTGCAATAAATATGATAATGTTTCTATAGTTTTATTCTAGAAATAGCTTATAGAAATCAGCAGGAATAATCACTAAAAAAAGAAAAAGGAAAGGAACAGAAAAATCTGAAAGGAAATACAATTTTAACAAAATAAAAATGTTTTATTTCATTACTAATCAAAACAACACCATTTTAAGTTATGAAGGCAAATTAATTTTGGTTATCAAAATAGAATCTTTTAAAAAAGAAATGACAATTTATTGTTGTCTAAAATACAGTGAGATGGGAACCCAAATGCATGCTTAGTAGAAGTTTAAATTGGTTCAATCATTGGAAAATAATTAGGTAATAAGTTAACAAAACTCTTAACTGTTCATGCCCTGTGACCAGTAACTACGAGTCTCGCAGGAAGAAATAGTTATCGTGGATCACTACATCAAAAACTAATGTTGTATTGTATGGTGACTAACATAACATAATAAAATTAAATTAAATTAAAAAAAATAATTAGAACCTCAGATAAAGACTTACATATAATGATGTCCATTGTAAAGTTACTTATAATAGTGAAAAATTCAAAACACCTCAATGGTAAACATTTGCTCAGTATGATTAAGTAAGTGTGAATATCCATATGATGGTATATTGTGCAATCATTATTTAATATTTAATATAATGATAAAATAGACATGATAAAACATGTGAAAAATAAAATATAATGTTCATATACGGAATAATCCTACTTTAGAAATAAATACTTACTATGAATATAAAGGAAAGGCAACACAGAAACACATCAAAATGTTAATACTGGTTTTCTCTGTGCAATGGGAATTATAGGTCACTTTTTTCTTTATATTTTCCTCTATTTCAAATTTTCTGCAATGAATATTGCTTTTATAATCAGAATACAAAAAAAAATTTTTAAGATTTTATTTATTTATTTGACAGAGAGAGAGCAGAAGCAGGGGAAGGGGCAGGCAGTGGGACAGGGAGAAGCAGGCTCCCTGCTCTGCGGGGCTCAATCCCAGGACGCTGGGATCCTGACCTGAGCCGAAGGCAGTTGCTTAAACCAACTGAATCACGCAGGCGCTCCAGAATACAAAATTTTTATTAAATAAATTCAATGATATGCTCTAGGTCTGCTGTTTTATAACTTATTACCCCGCAATAATCATTAAGGATCTAATTAATGTTTTCTGCACTTTACAGTTCTATTGTGGATAGCATCACGATGGATGTATAGAGGAAGTATCTGCTCCATCTCTGTGATCATGACATTCACGGTTACAAATAATAATAATTTGCTGGCAATCTTGCATGTATCTAGAGTCATTCAGGAATATATTCACATCTTGTGGTAATGTATTCTTAAGGAACCTTGTCTCTATGTAAAGCAATGACTCTTTGGTGTAAAGTTTTACTCTTTTCAGTGTCAAGTATTTCCATGATATTTTAAGCTTTTATAATTTGTTAAACTTTGAGTATATTTTAGAAATATCAAGGATTTATCCCTTACATTTTTCCTTATTAACAGAGTTCTAATTTATTGAAGAATACTTTATTTCAATCTACCTTTGCTTATTTTAGTTAATTCAAGAATCATTTGTTCATTGACCTGGTATTCTTTTTTTTTTTTTAATTTTTTTTTTTTAAAGATTTTATTCATTTATTTGACAGAGAGAGACACAGCGAGAGAGGCAGCACAAGCAGGGGGAGTGGGAGAGGGAGAAGCAGGCTTCCCGCAGAGCAGGGAGCCAGATGCGGGGCTCGATCCCAGGACTCTGGGATCGTGACCTGAGCCGAAGGCAGACGCCTAACGACTGAGCCACCCAGGAGCCCCCTTTTCTCACTTAAGAATACCAGGTATTCTTAATGCCTGCTCTGTGCTACATACTTTCTTAGATCAATTGATCCTCTGGACATTTCCACATTGATAGTTTTCTGGATATTCATTGACCATAACCACACTTTGTATTCCAGGAACAGAGGAAAGGCATTTTGGAGAGATGTAAGAAGATCTCTTCCCTTTTGCCTTCCTGAAAATATTATTAACTTTTAAATCTCAGACTAATTTGGACTGATTCCTTTAGGAACAGTATTTAAAAAGAAGAACATTTGAAGTCTCTATATTTTGAATTCGTTTTTCATTAAATGACTTACTTTTGGAAACCTGATGTCTAAAAATGAGTATTTTAAACCTATATAATTTGAATAATTTTTTCAATAAATGCCTTACACTTACCAGCTTGAAGTTACATAAAATAGTAAGATTTCCTTTAGTTTTCCTAGTTGATTATAATTAGAGAGAAATAAGTCTTACACTGATATTTTATTTCTCTAAGAATCAAAAGAGAAACTAGAAAGTTCCCTCAAATTACATGAAGGTTTTAAAAGAATGGCTTAAAATTACAGCTGATCCTTGAACAACACAGACTTGAGCTGTGCAGGCCCACTTAAACATGGATTTTTTTTTCCATACAGTATAGTAATGTAAGTGTGTTTTCTCTTTCTTATGATTTTCCTAGTATATTTTCTTTTCTCTAGCTGACTTTATTGTAAGAATACAGTATAACATAAAAAATATGTGCTAATTGACTGTTTATGTTGTCAGAAAAGCTTCTAGTGAGTAGTTCTGGTTAACTACTACTATCAGTAGTTAAGATTTGGGAGTCAAAAGTTATATGTGGATTTTCAATTATACATGGGGTCAGCATCCTTAGCATCCACGTTGTTCAAGGGTTAACTGTATATTCCTTTCTCATATGATTTGTTTAATATATAGGGAATGTCCAACACAGTTTAAACATCATTTCATTATAGAGACTAATAATCTATCTCACCTATTAAGTTATAAGTTATATTGCAAACCATATTACTTAAAGAAGTTTCAAAAATACTGTCAATGTTTTCTGTTATAACTATAAAAGTATACCTTTACTTATTTATTTTTGGTAAATTTAGGCTTCTCTTAAATTCAGAAGTGATAAAAATGAATTATAGTCATTTGTCTAATTCTTACACAATAGACTTTACATTAAAGACTTAAAAGAACTTAAAAGATTGAAAGATAAGAATTGCAACCAAAAAACCTTAAAGAATTTAAAGAAATGTTTCTGGGGGTTAATATTTCCATCAAAAAAAATTTTTAAATACTCGCTCACCTAGATTTCCCCGTTAAGAGTTTTATAAAAGCTAGTTGGTTGTCTGGTGCTGATTTTTAAAGTAGATCCAGAAATAAAACTCTATCCTTTTGAATGGTTAGGGAAATATTTCTACCAACAGGTCAGTGATAATATTTATGTCATTAACAGAGAATGGTTTAAATACTTAAATAATTCTGAGGGGATTTACTTGGCATTGAGTACAGCCTGAGAGACCTAATTTTTTAAACATTACAGACATACTGAATGGGAATAATTAAATGTATCCTTTGAGATCTGGAGAGTAAAGCAAATGCCCATTTCCAAAACAAATTTTAAGGGCTATATTTTGATTTTAATTTATTTGCATTTATACCATTTATCCTTATCATCAATCTGAATATAGAATCCTAAATGGAAAGAAAAAATTCCCACTGGATTGGTCAGTAAAGGCTTATAGAAGAAGTGGAAGCTAAGCTAAGATTTGTTGCCACAGAGAGAAGAAGGTGTGGAGTGAGTAGGGGTTGTAAAGTGATGCCTTTTCCACCTTTTTAAAAAATCAATATACAACTTCTAGAATCTTCTTTTGAAAATATATTCATAATGTGTTTAATCTTACATCTTAGTTACTAGAATAAACTTTAATTTTTTTTGCAAATCCAGAAGCAGCTTCTTAAAAAGCTCCTTTCCTCAAACTACTCCCTTATTTAGGACTCTCCCATCATTTACGGTGTAATGAATCTCCATTGCCCATCAACCTCAATTTCAGTTTGTTTGGTTAATTACTTATCTTGATTGTCCTAATTCTTTATCATTTAAGCTTGTTTTCTCTCTATATATTCTGTGCTCCCCATGTACCATTCTTATGCCAAGCACTTCTCTTCATGGTTCTCTGAATAAGTCACTTTCATTCTTCATTTTGTGCCTTTTGCCTCATCTGTATTACATCCCCCATTTTCTTTCATCTGTGAAAATCCTATCCCCTTTTAATCTTCAGACCAAACGTCCATATAGCTTTCTTAGGATAAACTCATCTGTTTTCTTCCCAACCTCCTGAGTGCTTATTACCCATGTAATACCTCCCAGGTCTCAATATTTGCCTTGTACTTTCCCCTGGCATTTCATAGGTTAACTCTGGCTTCTCTCCACCTGATTACAACCTCACTAACATCAGGGTCATGAATATTTCCCGAGATATACCCTAAGACCACAACAAAGAACAAAGCAGAAAAAAAAATCCCTCCCCTCAGAATTTAAATTCTAGAGCAGTGTGACTGCTTCAGGTGAGGACCACATTTCTCTGACAATGTAGAACTAGGTGTATGCCAGTGTGGCAGCACGAGGAAGCTTCCTCCTACAATGAGAGCTTGGTAAGAAATGACGGGGGAAGAGACTCTACCAAAGGAACTGTGGAAGAATGGCAAATGTTGCTTGTTGCTTATGACCTTTTTTTTTTTTAGATTTTATTTATTTATTCATTTGAGGAGAGAAAGAGAGAGAGAACACAGGAGTGGGGGGAGGGTCAGAGAGACAAGCAGACTCCCTGCTGAGCAGGGAGCCCAACGTGGGGCTCCATCCCAGGACCCTGGGATCATGACCTGAGCCGAAGGCAGACGCTTAACTGACTGAACCAACCAGGCTCCACTCCCCACTACTCCACCCTTAACCCATGAAACAATGGGGTCAGTGAAAGATTCATGGAGTTGGTGAAAAGAATCGTGCAGCTCATTAATTATTAATGTACGTTTTTCTTACAAGTTTATGAAAAATTACATCCTTACTTAAAACTTTTGGAACATCTTCATGTTCAGTACCACAAATGTTAGGGGCCATTTATTGCTCCATTTATTCATACATTCATGAGATAAATACTTTATAGTGCCTATTCTGAGCCATCATAATTATAGATTCTCTTCTCATGGAGCTTACGTTCTAAAAGGAGAGTGGGGAAGCAGATACATACGTAAATAAGAAAAATAGCAAAAATTAGTCAGTGCTATGCTGAGGGTAAAACTGTATAATGTGAAAAAGACTGGCTGGGAGTTACTTTAGATCAGATGGTTTGAAAAGCTCTGTTGGAAAAAGTTAGCTGTCAATCTGAGACAGGAGTCGTGAGAAGCCAGCCATAGCAGTCTGGGAAAGAGCATGATAGGTACAGAGAAGGTAGTGAAAATTCCTTAAGGCAGAAATAAGATTTGCCTGTTTGAAGACCCCATAAAAGCCAGATTAAAGTAGTTGGTGATGGGATTGAAAAGTTGATCTTGTAGGGTTTGTAACACAGAGTATAGAGTTTGCATTTCATTTTCAGTGCAATGAGAAGTCTTGGGAGGGTGTATTAGCTTTCAATTGCTGCTGTAACAAGTTGCCACAAACAGTAATTTAAAATAACGCAAATTTATTCTTTTACAGTTCTGGAGGTTAGAAGTCCTAAATGAGTCCCAGTGGTCTAAAATTAGAGTGTCAATATCCCTTATGGAGGCTATAGGGGAGAATCTGTTTCTTTGCCTTTCTAGCTTCTGGAGTCTGCATGCATTTCTTGCTCATGGCCCCCTTCCACTTCAAAGCCTGAAATGGCCAGTCAAATCTTTTTTACATTGCATCACTCTGATTCTGACTCTTCTGATTTGTTTCAACATTTAAAAAATTACATTGGGCTCACCTGGATAATCCAGGGTTATTTAATTCCCCTTTGTATGTAGTGTAACATATTCACAATTTCCAAAGATCAAGATAGAAGACATCTTTGGTGAGTCATTATTCTGCCTACCAAACCAGAGTTTTTCAAGCAGGGAAATGGCATTACCTTATTTACATTTTATTGACAAAGACTCTATCAGTCTTTCAGAAAATGGATCATAAAGGATGAGAGTGGATGTGGGGAGACCAGCTAGGAGGATATGGCAATAGTTCAGAATTAGGATGGTAGTCATGGACATGGAGGAATGTAGATGGATTTGGATTGTGTTTTGGTGATGAGTCAATAGGATTTGCTGATGATATGGATATGAGAGGGAGATGTGAGGGGGTTAAAGGGCTAACAAGGAAAATGCCTAGATTTTTTTTGCCTTGAGCATCTAAGGGGAAGATGGTAGCATTTATTGAATTGAAGGACATGAGTAGAAATACTTTCTTGGTGGGGGTGTGAAGGTAAAAATATGAGTTTTGTTTTCTCAATGTTATGTTTGAGATGCATATCAATTATCCAAGCAGAGATGTCAAACAGGCAATTGAGTACGAAAGATAAGGATGAAGATTAGGAGTCATTGGCATATGGATATTTAAAGCCTTGGAACTGAGTGAGATCATCTAGGAAGAGTGGGAAGGCAGAAGAGAGAAGGGTGATCAAGAGAGAGCTCTTTGGGACTTTCTGCTTTGGTAAACCAGATTATCTAGCATACAAAATGCCCGGTGGGTGTAAAATGCAGTAATGTTGAAATTACAGGAAGTATCCTAAAAATGATGGGGTCAGAATGCCAAATCAAGGAGATTGAATTTCATTTAGTAGGCCCTGACTAAATTTGTCAAGGGGCTGACTATCAAATCTGAGTTTTAGGGCGCCTGGGTGGCTCAGTTGGTTGGGCGACTGCCTTTGGCTCAGGTCATGATCCTGGAGTCCCGGGATCGAGTCCCGCATCGGGCTCCCTGCTCGGCAGGGAGTCTGCTTCTCCCTCTGACCCTCCTCCCTCTCATGCTCTCTGTCTCTCATTCTCTCTGTCTCAAATAAATAAATAAAATCTTAAAAAAAAAATCACTTCTCCTTTAAAAAAAAATCTGAGTTTTAGAAAAACAATTCTGTGTGTGACTCATTGCTTTATTCTGTATGCTACATTTTGAATATTGATATGGCAAGAATGATAAATTAATCAATGAATGTTTGGGTGCCCCTTACATACCATGTAAGATTACAGCTGTGGAATAAAGATGAGTTTAAATTAAGATTTTTGTATGTAAAAAAGTGAATACAACAAAAAGACCCTAATTAATGTGATGAATGTTGTTTTGCTTTTCTAGTCATGTTTTACTCATCATCAAAAGTTGGTAGTGCTTGTTATAATGCCAAGCATAGTGCTAATAAGCAATAGTAATTCATAGCAGGATAAGACCTAATTCCTCTCTGCTGTGACTTACTGTACTGGGGAGGCAGTCATGTAAACAATTAGAATGCAAAGTGATAGAATCTATAGTATAATCATCCATCCTAATTCTGAACTATTGCCATATCCTCCTAGCTGGTCTCCCCACATCCACATTCAGAACAGATGGGAGTGACTTAATTAACCTGGCCATGTTAAAAAGGTTTTCTATAGGAAAACTGTCCTTTTCCAAATAAAATAATACTTTAGAGATCAACTGTCTATGTGGGAAGAGCAAATCTCCACAGCCTCCAAACCTTTCTCCAGATTCTCATTTTCTCCCTGGGGAAGTAGTCACCACTGCTGCCAAACCCTTGGTGGCCACAAGAAGACATTCTTCTCCCATTCACTCTGGCCCAGATGATTCCCTGTAGCACAGAAATTATGAAGGATCATTTGTACCTGTCTTGACTAGACTTGGAGATAACCAATGGGAAACAAAACATATTAATATACAACTAGAAGAGCAATTCTCAACCATCTCTCCCCACTGAGAAAGCAAATTGGGAGATGATGTTGACACTCCTCTGGACTTCCTCCAGTAATGAGCAATTGCCAGGTGGCTAGCTATGATTCCTCTTTGTTTTCTCACATTCAAGATGGTATATTGTAATGCAAAGGAGTGAGAATGGTATTACTGAGGTAATCTGGAATTTATTCTAATTATATTTTAAAAATATAAAAATATAAATCATATTAAACTATGGTACTTTATTATAAACTCTTGTGATACATCTCATAACTGATTGTGAGAGATCAGGGTGTTTTGATAGTCTGAAGCCTGCTGATCTTGATAATCTGGTTTATATGAGTGAGTTGCTCATCTTGTATTTGTGGTTTCCTATAGCAAGGCCTCCTTATTTATCTCCAGATTTAAAAGGCAGATGTTGTCTTTTCTTTATTACCTAGAAGTTCAGACATGGCTCATCCCCAAGAGATCTATTTCTAAAAATGTGAGAGACAAAAGAGCAAGCAGGAGTGCCACTCCTATTTTCTTAATCCAAGGGCTTAACTCTTCCCCCTGTGATCAACACTGCACATCCAACCCTTCAGGGGGAGCTTCCAACCTTAACCACAAGAATATAGACATATCCTCAACTGAGCAATCATATTAAAATATCCTTCAGTTAGGCCCAGCATCTCTATAAGAAATACACATACACAGCAAAAAATGCTAGGGGGTGTTTTATTATAGATTACCCAAGGAGAGGCCATTTGATCCTAGCCTTGAAAGATATGTAACATTTTCTTGGCAGGAAAGGTTGGAAAGCAAAGTATCAGAGTCATGAAATCTCATGAAGTATTGGAAGAATAGAAAGTAGCTCCAAGTCTGGCTGCAGTATGGGTGTAATTAGAGAATTTGGTAGTCATAATTCTGTTATAGGAGATTACTTAATGGTTGATCCAGTTTTGACATCCTCTGTCTGAAATAAATATTGAATGAATCAGCTATTCATAATAAATTAACTGCTCAGAAGTTCTTAAGTCATTCAGTACATACCAGACAGGATCTCTGAATTTGTTGTTGTCAAAGTCAGACTTCCTTAGACAGATATAGGAATTGAAAGAAAGTAGTGGATTAAGCTGTACTCAGTAGAGAAATCCATAACTGGATATACAGAAGAACTTGCCCTTTCTTCCTTCCTCCCTCCCTTCCTTCCTTCCTTCCTTCCTTCCTTCCTTCCTTCCTTTCTTCCTTCCTTCCTTTGTTCTTTCATATATTGACACATTTATTTTGTATAATTGTATTCTAATATATTGTATGTCTACTTTATGCCAGCCACATTGCTAGGCACTATGGTTAAGCAATAAACAAAAGCAGATATGGTATCTGCCTCCCCTCTCTGTACAGAATTGGGAAAAAGTTATGGGAGACAGACATTAACCAAATAATCATCTAAATTAATTCAAAATTACAACTGCACTATTGCAAAGGTCAGATTATTGGAGATATGAGACATAATAGAGAAGCTGAAAGGCAGTATAATATAGTAGTTAACCCCATGAGCTTTGGAACCAGAGTGCCTAATTTTGAATCCTGGCTATGGCACTTTCTAACTGATCTTGGGAAAATTAGTTAACTTCTCTGTGGCTCAATTTCCACATCAGAAAAATGATATTACAATGGATTATAGTCTGAAAATGGGGACTAAAGAGGTAGTTTTGAAGATTTAATGAATTATGTTTAAACAGTATAAGAGATCCCAGTATCTAGCAAGAGCTCACTAAATTCTACATGTTGTCATCACTCATCACCAGTACCACCAGCACTGTCATTACCGGTAGTGTTTTGGGGAGTGGGGGGGGGTAGTGATGGAAAGATTTCCTTGAAGAAGTGATGACTGAGCTGAATTCTGGAGGCTAAACAGAATTTCCCAGGAAAAGGTAGAGTGGGTGAGTTGTGAGGAAAACATACACAAAGCCCCTATTTCTGGAGGGAGCATGACAATTTCAAGGTAATGAAAGAGGGTCAGTGAAGCAAGGACAGTTGGGGGAAATGGTGCAAAAGAGGGTGGAGAGGTGGGCAGGGGACGCACATTATAAGATAGTAAAAAGTATGAAATTAATTTTAGTAATATATACTCTATTTAATTCAATACAACTAAAATATTATCATTTCAACACATAATCCATATAAAATTATTAAGAAAGTATTTTACCTTATTTTCCTTCTAAGCCGTCAAAATTTGGTGTGATTTTTACACTTCTAGCATGTCATAATTCAGACTATATACATTTCAAGTACTCACTAGCCACGTGTTGAGGGACTACAATTGGAAAGCATGGTTCTAGGGTGGGGGGAGAGAAGAAAAGAGAGGAGAGGGAGCTAAAGGGAGTGGAAGGGAGTTGGTGCAGTGTAGTAAAAGCCAAGGAAATAGTGTTCCTTAATAAAAAAAGAGTGATCAAAAGATTCAACTGACCAGACTTTCCCATTGTAAAAGGTGTTTTTTTTTTCTCCCTAAAGCTGCATGGTTCTGCTCTATTTTGGAAAACTTAATTGACCTCACTGTCACCTCTTTAATTCTTGTCCCATATCTCTCAATTTTTAGCACCACGCTTCTTAAAAAGCATTCTACACCTGCTGTTTTCATTAACTCTCTTAAATTGTCTGTAAGATCTCATTCCCATCATTTTGTAAGAACTGCACTCCCCAGTGACCTATCCATTGAGTCCAATTATCTTTCCAGAGCCTTTGTTCTCTTTGACCTCTCAAAAATATTTGAAAATTTAACCATTTTATTATTCTTAACACTGTTTCCATCTCTTCAGAAGCAGTTTTTGAAGTTCCATTTCTGACCCTTTCTTCTTTCTCAGAAATTAGTAACTCACAGCTGGATGCTGCTGGCTTCCAAATCTTCATCTACAGCCATGACCACTCCACACAACTGATGCCTGTGGGATATTTCCATAATATCCAATCATGCCTCAAACTCACCACAATTGAAAAGGAAATTACTGGTACCAAGAAAGAGCTTTCCCTAATAACTCCCCCAGGTTGTCACAGAATGAAGGAGATGGGAGAGGAAAGGTATACCTGAGGAAACAATACGTAAGCTGAAGCCAATCTCTTGGGATGAGCAGTGAGCTAGTCTAACGTGGTCACTGCCCTTGTGGAGCTTATCATCTCATGGTGGAGTAGAGAGAGTCATTACATCTGTACTAAGTGCTATGATGAAAATTATATATAATACAGGTCTCACCCAATCTGGGGGGTAGAAGTTGGGAAAATTTCCCAGAGAAAACAGCAAGTAAGCTGAAGCCTTGGCAATATGTGAATTAACCAGATAAAGGGGAAGAAGGGAGACAAATGGCATTTATGCCATAGATAGTATTTGCAGGCTCTGAGTTGGGAAATAGCCTGGTGTATTCTGGGAACTGAGAAACCAGGGCATGTATAGTACAGTAAATTAGGGGGGTAGCAGTGGTAAATGAGGCTAGAATTGGAGTCAGGGGTCAGATATCACAGGAACTCATAGTCCAGGGTCAATATTCTCAAGTGCATCCTAAGAGCAAAAGGGAGACATTCAGCATCCCCAGGTTCAAATCTTCAGGATCATCTATGACACTGCATTGTCTTCACTTTCCATATCCAATTTGTCATCAAGTTGCCATCAAATTCCATGGATTCTTAAAAGGTCTCTTATGTCACTCAGTACTATGTCCTATGATTCTCAGTTCATATGTTTCAGACTCTGCACAGGGGGTCACAACCTGGAGATCAATAAGATCAACTTTAATCAAATTCTTTTTTCATATTTTGCTTTATTTGTAAAATTAACTTTCTGTACAACTGACTGTACATTATGAGATGGTTCTATCCATCAGATATTAATTGATTGGGTACTGTGGCATTGTAAAGCAGGGTGTTGCCTACAGCAAATAGATGGTCAGGAATGAAACATAACACTGAGCTGGTACTATAGAAAAATGTTAAAATTTTATCTCATGAAAATGTTAGAGAGCTTGGCCACACCAGTGTACAGTTCTTTCAAGATAGGAACACTGTATGAAGGACAACCAGGAATAGTTTTCATTACTAGTGGATACTTTTATAGACACTATGAAACCTTATTATACTAGCATACTAATTTTGTTGTAATTATTGTTGTCTGGTTTAGTGCTTTTGTGTCTTTTCATTTTTTAGAGCATGCTGCTAAAATTGTTAATGTCTGTATATGAATTGGTTCATTTTAATTTTAACTGGTTAGCTGAGGAGATTTGCATGAATTAATAATACCCAGTGAAATTTTTAGTAAACCTGAATGTCCTCACTAGAGACTTTATTAAAAGTTTGGCCCTTAGAGACTGGGAATTGGATAAGTTCCATAACTGCAAATAGGTTTTGTTTTGTTTTCAAACAATGCACAATGGACATTATTAGGAAATAGATAGGGATTTCCAGTAAAGGTACATTAGTGTGATGAATGAGAAGAGACTTTGTGTTGAGGCAGCCCTTTGGTCCCAAGACATCATTAACAAGAAGGGCTGAGTTCATTTTTCAAAGATCACACTTTCATTGTATGAAACAAAAAACCCTAGAAAATATCTCCTGAAGGGTGATAATCAATCTTTTTGTTAAAGAAAATGACAACACTCCAATGTGAGGAAAACCACACTAGTGGCCTACACTTTTCAGCTTTAAACTGATAATGGCTTCTCCAATAAAGGACTTCGAAGTGTTATTGGCCTGAATTTCTCTGGGCATCATCAAACCACAATATTCCAGTGGACAAATATTTCTTGCCCTCCTTCTCTTGTAAAATGTCGTGAGAGCTTCTAACTACAAAAGCCTCAGTAAGAGTAGTAACAGTTCTGGGGCGTGTGGCTGGCTCAGTCAATAGAGCACACAACTGCTGATCTCGGGATTATAAATTCGAGCTCCACCTTCGGTGTAGCATTTACCTAAAAATAATAATAAAACAAAATAACAGTTCTATTCTCTCCTTTGTTCTCCTACCTAGTCTCTCTTCAACTTGTGTAAGTGTATGTGGATGTTCCTAGGCTCATTAAAGCTGGTCGCTCAACCTCATCTCTTACTACCTAGGTTCCTGCTGGAGTTCTGAATGGGCCCAGAATCAAAGCACTTCCAGAAAAGGTGAAGTAGGATGATTATGACTGGCCATTTCAAGCCCTCAGTGTTTGGGAGAAATAGACTGACTCCTCTTTCATTGAATGAGCACTACACTCACTCCATCACATTGACTCAAGCTGGTTTTCAAACCCGGGATCAGGTGCTGAATCAAGCCAACCTGACTTGTCCAGATATGTCCATTTGACCCTGCCATGAGAACATTAAGTGAAGGTAGTTTTATGGACACAGAAAATAAGATCAATATGCTCCAGTTCTTTATGAGTTTATATTTATCAAAATGAAAGTTTTTTTATTATATAATTACTACTTTTATACACACTCAGAAAGAATGAAAAAAAGACATAAAAATCAGAAACATATAAAAGGAAATTTAAAAAATACACACACGGTGGCTACCTAAAACAACTACTATTATCACTTACATGTGTCTTTTAAGAATTATTTTTCATATTTGTTTAGGAAGGTGGAATCCTAATAGAGTGTTTTAGCTTAACAGTATTTTTTTAAATATTTTATTTATTTATTTGAGAGAGAGAGAGTTAGTGGGAGAGGGAGAGAGAGTGTGAAGCAGACTCAGTACTGAGCAACAAGCCCGAGATGGGGCTCGATCCCAACACCGGGAGATCATGACCTGAACGAAACCAAGAGTCAGATGCCTACCTGGACTGGGCCACCGAGGTGCCCCTAACTTGAGGGTATTAGAAAGAACCTCGTTTCTAGCAACAAGAAACAATCTACATCATAATTCAACCGTTGGTATGAGAAACACCTGAGTGCTCAGGTGGTAAAAGCCCCTTCCTTCTTTCTGATGTGTTAACAGTCTGGCTCATGCCACCTATCAAGCAAACCCCAATCCTTGTTGAAGCCCCATCCAAAGCCCCAGTCAGAGTCACAGTGCGAAAGCCCCTCAACCCAGGGGACCTGTGAGGTGTAGGGGAATGAGGCTCTTGCCCAAAAGCTATGCAGGGGCAGGATTCCCTGAGAGGAGCATGCGG
Source organism: Neomonachus schauinslandi (assembly GCF_002201575.2). Lineage (NCBI taxonomy): Eukaryota > Metazoa > Chordata > Mammalia > Carnivora > Phocidae > Neomonachus > Neomonachus schauinslandi. The sequence continues at coordinate 44,870,897 of NC_058403.1, read as the reverse complement.
GAATGCACTATGCATGCGCCAGACTGGAAGTCTCTGTATTTCCTTCCAGGAGGCCGAAGGCCATGGGTCAGCTATGTGGGCTTCTGGACTGGCATGAGGAGCCCCTACTCTGAGGTCTGCCAAGGTTCAGGGTCACAGAACCTCAATGCCTCATTCCATGGCATATCCTTGGGGCCAGTTCCTCCCGGTAGCAGCAAGATTCTAAGAATTCATCTCAAGAGACCATGGTGCTTGTTCCAGAGCCTTTCCCCTGAAGAACAGCCCCAGGTACATACATAATGGATTGGGACCATTATTTGTTTCCAGTTTTATTGAGATATGATTATATGTAACAATGGGTAAATTGAAGCTGTACAACATGATGATTTGATACATGTATATATTGTGAACTGATCGTGACAATAAGTTAGTTAACACCTCTATCTTCTCACATAATTACCATTTTTGTGTGTGTGGTGAGAACTTACAAAATTTACTCTTGGCAACTTTCAAGTATATTGTCAACTGAGAAAAGAGGCAGAGCTGAAATAAAAGGTTTTATGTGAGGTCTCAGAATTGCAATTAGGAGAGCACAGATTCAAGTTGCAACCCAAATGTGTCCCCAGAGGGAACAAAAGTCAAAGGTGTTAAAAGAACGTGTTGTTTACAAAGAATTTGAGTGGTATTGATGGCAGAAAACTAATCTTGGCTAAATTGGTTGCTAAGTTCATCATTCAGCAAATCTCTCACTATAGCAGATTGCATGCTGAGTTCTTGGAATATTTACAGTTTGGCCCAGTTCATGGGTCATGGTTCATCCACTTCCTAACTCACCTCCTGGCTCCATTTTAAAAATACCCCTTGAGATGAGTCACTCCGATTCATTTTATAACCAAGTGAGTTCACTCCTTGGTGAGTTACAGATAGAGACTACACCAAGTGTATGTTATGAAGTTTGCGCTCCTCCTTGGGCAGAGATTTTTGACATCATAATGAGGTAGAGGTAGGTGTGGGACATTCCAAGGTCCATCTGTGCAGGTGTGATTCAGTGGTCAACCTCAAACTGGCCTAGGCTGGCTGGAGCTCTTCCTGTTGTTTGCCTCTAAAAGATAAGGTTAACATTCCTGTGAAGAAGGGGAGGTCAGTGGGGATCTTGCTGGTGACAGTTTTAACCTCTTTCACCCAATAGGGCATGGTTTCAATTTCACCTTTCATGTTTTCCCCTTTCCATCTAGATCTTTTTCTGAAAGCATTGCCAATCATCTATAGATTTACCCAAAAAGTCATGTCCCACATTGGGATGGTGGGAGGGGTGGGAGGGAGTTTTTAATCCTTAGTGATTATTTCAAGGAGTCACTGTCATTTAGGTTTAGGCCAAATTTGAGCAACAAGGAAGCAATCAGGAAATGGTTCTTAGTTTCCTCATATGAGGGCTTTATTAAACCACATGGAGGCTCAGAATAACGGACCTATAGAATAACCATAATCAGGCCCTTGTAGAGTTTCAGGTGGCTCTTTCTTAGCAAGGCGATGAGCATAAGAAGAGCAATTAGCAATATTGTAAAAGCCTCGTGGACATTACACATTAACCTAGGAAATTGTTAAGAATGTTGGATTACTAGGTATCTAAGGGCTCAATAAGCTATTAGTGTGAGAGAACAAATCTAAGGAAGTAAACTCTACATCAATTGTTGGCAAGTTAGCCAGGCCAGTACAGTTTCATATTTTAACAAGATCAAGTCCAAAGTACAAAAATATAGTAATTGCTGACAACTCTTTTCACATTTTTCCCCCTGTGCTAATAATTTCCTAGAGAAAAAAATCAATAGAGTAATATTAGTCCCCTGAGGCCAGAGTGGTTTAATTATACTCCAACTTTTCCAGTCCATAAAATCCATCCTGATAAAAAGCATCTAATATGGTCATCTGAGCAAACATAAGCTGCATTGTTGAGTGAGTTACAGCAGAGGTTACGATTTTTAGCAAGCATTTGGTTAACATAATATGCATGTTATTAAGAATAATAGTAATAAACCACTTTGTGTTATCGTTCTTAACCATGATACTATTCCTGATGGTAACCAACTAAAGAGATTAATATAATCTCCAAGTCCTGGCATGTGTCCTTTCAGCTAATAAGCTGATATTTGTTTTACAGATTTTAGTTCATGTGTTATCCTGCCAGATCAGTTAACACGAAAACAACGTTCTTCTAATAGGGCATAAGTGCTTCTTCGTTGGGCTGTTAAGATAGTAAGTGCCCTTCTATTTTGTGGGGTAGTTTCTACCAGGCTACCAACTTGAGTTTGTTGATACTCAAATGCGTGAACAGAAGCATTGAAGGTGGTGGTAGCCATGAGTATGGGAAGTTTATGTATTGCCTTTTTCAAGGCTGTTACTCTAATCCAAGGAAAGAATGCTCACCCAAAGGCATGACCAAGGCCCTTTCTATCTCTAATTGCTTTGTGTCCATCCAAAATTATAAACCTTCCCAGCTTCACTGAGGTCTTTTTAATTGATATGAGAAGGATCTCAGATTTGGTGCATGAGCAGTGGAAGGAACAATTTTTCTAATGGTGGCATCAGGAACAAGAGCAACAATCGCACAACACCCTTCCCATTTAATGGGAAGAGTGGAGTAAATATTGGTGCCACATAAATAAAAAAATCCCAAACCTTCTAGGGATGAGGCATAAGTGGGTCCCTTTGCTCTGACTCTTTTATCAATTTCAAAGGAAGAAATCTCATGATGAAAATGTAATCATCTTTGCAGAGCACATGGTAATCTGCTATAGGAATTCTGTCAGTGATCTTAAGAGCATCTTATATTTCTATATATTGAAGCAATAAATGAGTTTGATTATTGCGAGTCAGTTCAGGTTAACATATGGGAAGTTTCTGGGATGGAGATAGGAGGAATTAAGTTTCTACTATTCTCCAGATTTTTTTTAAATCAATGTCCCACACTGTCCCATTGAGGGGGATATTGCTTCCCAATATCCAGTTCCATTATAGATCTCATTTCCCTATCACAAGGATACATTACCAAGAAGCATTTTGTAGTTGTATAGACTCCAATGTGGAGCAAGTTCATGATCATCTGAATCATATAAAAGTGCATAGTTACAAATATTCAGTAAAAGATAACCTGATGTTTTACCTGTACTATTTACATTTTCAAAACATAAGAAAAGAGTATTGGTCAATGCCCAAATCTGAGTTAGAGGTATTCCTTTATGAGTGGGGGCAATTGAATAGAAGGTATTTATATTTGGGGAATGTTTTCCAGATGGAGTTGATAAATATTTTCCAAGACATAAAAAGGGAATCCTACATTTTTATCAGTGAAGTTTTTCCATCCCTCTAAGGATAGAAGCCAAGTTATTAATTCAGGCACATTAAGAGTATGGTTTGCTCTGACACAAATCCAACAGTCGGATTTGCAGAATCAGAAAGTTTTTGCAGGGTAAGAGCAAAAGGATGTGATAAGGTTTGACCATCAGCAATCAGGGTCACAAGAAAAAATTAAATGTTAGCCCAGGGGCTAGAATTATTCCAAACAACAGAGACCATTGTAAGGAGAACTTAGACAAAGATATGTTGGCTAGTATATGAGTTCCAGGCAGGCTAGAGCAATTAACAAGCAAGAGATTCAGTCTGTAGGGCAATAACCTATATGAAAATAGTATTTTTTCCCCAATACTATAGGATTTTTACCACCAACAAAAAAATCCTACTGTGTTATATAGCAAAAAGCATTAAAATGCTTATTAGGACAGATACCCCAAATGTTTCAATAGTCCTTCATAACTAATTTCACAAAGAATCTAAGGGATGCTCTCCAAGTTTAAATGTCAAGTATAAATCCATTCTTGGACTTCTTCACTTTGTGTGAACAGGTCCATAAGAAGGAGTACAGGATACATGTTACACATGGTGTCATATTCCTTCATAGAAAAGTAGATAAAGGAGCTTCCCCAATAAGATGATTATGAAAAGGGTAATAAAGAAAATAACAAGTTATTGGTATAAGGAACAAAAAAAGGATTTGAAAGTAAACAGAACTTGTTGCAGTGTCTTGGAACAGATGTGTACACAGATGTCTTCTGCTTCAACTCTGAGTCACTAATGAGTTTTGGTTCTGATGTCACTGAAGGGCTGGAGCTTTCTTTAAATGAGAAACATGGATCCAAAAGTCAATGCCTTTGAATTTAGCTGTGCAAGGATTAGTTAACAGTATCCAGTAGGGTCCTTTCCATCAGGGTTGTAAGGTATCTTTGTGGAGATGTCTTTTTTGGTAGACAAAATCTCTAGGCTGTAGATCATGGTGGAGGAGGTCTTCATGGGAGTATGCTGTGAGAAGGTTTTTCCACCAAGAATGCATTTTTCTTTAAAGCCTTTATCAGTTCTTTACAGTATTCAAGCATTTCTCCTTTGGGCTCATAGGCCCCAGAGTCTAGTCTCATAGGTCTTCCACTTGTGATGAAGGGAGATAGTATATGTTTCCCAAAGGGTGTGGATCTTGGATTTAATAACATAAGTGGCAGAGCCTTAGGCCAGGGTAAATTAAAAACTTCTATAATTTTAGCTAAGTGTGTTTTAATTATGCTATTGATTCTTTCTGTTCACCCGATGATTGAGGATGGTAGGGGCAGTGAAAATGCTGTAGAATAGATTAAATTTCACAGAGTGCCTTGATTATTTGTCCTGTGAAATGAATTCCTCCATCACTATGTAATTCAGATGGAATTCCCTAGTTAGGTATGATTTTCTCTAATAATGATACCCCGGGCTACTGCTGATGCAGTGACAGGCTTCCCCCCCAATGAGAGTGCATGCATACTATTACAAGTACATATTTGTTTCCTGTGAGGGGGGTATATGGATAAAATCCAATTGCCAAACTTCAAAAGGTCCTAAAGGTAATGGGTGATGGGTCATGGAACTATGACTAGACTTCCCAGGATTATGTGTGTGGCAAATAAAACAACAATGGTAATTTTCTGCTGTAGTTTTATAAGATGGGTTCCAAAAATACTGTTTTCCTCAATCTGTCATTATCCATGTTCCAAGGGGTCATTTCATGGATAAATTTTAAAATCATTTTCTGTAGGCAATCATGGAGGACAGGCTGCCTCTTTGGGCTGTACCAAGGATTAGTATCAAATTTACAATTTGATTCTATCTACTTCTTTATTTCATTAGTAG